>NW_024543349.1:0-278349 GCF_018167655.1 Microtus oregoni
CACCCAGCTCCCGAGTACAGAGCACCCAGCACCCTGAGTACTGAGCACCCAGCAACCCGAGTACTGAGCACCCAGCACCCCGAGAACTGAGCACCCAGCACCCTGAGTACTGAGCACCCAGCACCCCGAGCACTGAGCACCCAGCACCCCGAGCACTGAGCACCCAGCACCCTGAGTACTGAGCACCCAGCACCCTGAGCACTGAGCACCCAGCACCCTGAGCACTGAGCACCCAGCTCCCTGAGCACTGAGCACCCAGCACCCTGAATAGTGAGCACCCAACGTACTGAGCACCGAGCACCCCGAGCACTGAGCACCCAGCACCCTGAGTACTGAGCACCGATCACCCCGAGCACTGAGCACCCAGCACCCTGAGTACTGAGCTCCGAGCACCCCGAGCACTGAGCACCCAGCACCCTGAGTACTGAGCACCGATCACCCCGAGCACTGAGCACCCAGCACCCTGAGCACTGAGCACCCAGCACCCCGAGAATGAGCACCCAGCACCCCGAGTACTGAGCACCGAGCACCCTAAGCACTGAGTACCCAGCACCCTGAGCACTGAGCACCCAGCACCCTGAGTATTGAGCACCCAACGTACTGAGCACCGAGCACCCTGAGCACTGAGCACCCAGCACCCTGAGTACTGAGCACCCAGCACCACGAGCACTGAGCACCCAGCACCCTGAGCACTGAGCACCCAGCACCCTGAGTACTGAGCACCCAGCACCCTGAGCACTGAGCACCCTGCACCCCGAGAATGAGCACCCAGCACCCCGAGTACTGAGCACCGAGCACCCTGAGCACTGAGTACCCAGCACCCTGAGCACTGAGCACCCAGCACCCTGAGTACTGAGCACCCAGCACCCTGAGTACTGAGCACCCAGCACCCTGAGCACTGAGCACCGAGCACCCAGAGTACTGAGCACCCAGCCCCCTGAGTACTGAGCACCGAGCACCCTGAGTACTGAACACCCAGCACCCTGAGCACTGAGCAGTGAGCACCCTGAGCACTGAGTACTGAGCACCGAGCACCCCGAGCACTGAGCACCCAGCACCCGGAGTACTGAGCACCCAGCACCCTGAGTACTAAGCACCGAGCACCCTGAGTACTGAGCACCCAGCACCCTGAACACTGAACATACAGCACCCTGAGTACTGAGCACCGAGCACCCCGAGCACTCAGCACCCAGCACCCCGAGCACTGAGCACCCAGCACCCCGAGCACTGAGCACCCAGCACCCTGAGCGCTGAGCACCCAGCACCCTGAGTACTGAGCACCCAGTACCCTGAGCACTGAGTACCCAGCACACTGAGCACTGAGCACACAGCACCCTGAGCAGTGAGCACCCTGTACCCTGAGCACTGAGCACCCAGCACCCTGAGTACTGAGCACCCAGTACCCTGAGCACTGAGTACCCAGCACCCTGAGCACTGAGCACCCAGCACCCTGAGCAGTGAGCACCCAGCACCCTGAGCACTGAGCACCCAGCACCCTGAGTACTGAGCACTGAGCACCCAGCACCCGAGCACTGAGCACCCAGCACCCTGAGCACTGAGCACCCAGCACCCGAGTACTGAGCACCCAGCACCCTGAGTACTGAGCACCCAGCTACCTGAGTACTGAGCACCCAGCACCCTGAGTACTGAGCACCCAACACCCTGAGTACTGAGCACCCAGCACCCTGAGCACTGAGCACCCAGCACCCCGAGCACTGAGCACCCAGCACCCTGAGTACTGAGCACCCAGCACCCTGAGCACTGAGCACCCAGCACCCTGAGCACTGAGCACCCAGCACCCTGAGCACTGAGCACACAGCACCCTGAGTACTGAGCACCCAGGACCCTGAGTACTGAGCACTGAGCACGCAGCACCCCGAGCACTGAGCACCCAGCACCCTGAGTACTGAGCACTGAGCACCCAGCACCCGAGTACTGAGCACCCAGCACAATGAGTACAGAGCACCCAGCACCCTGAATACTGAGCACCCAGCACCCCGAGTACTGAGCACCCAGCACCCTGAGTACTGAGCACCCAGCACCCTGAGAACTGAGCACCCAGAACCCCGAGCACTGAGCACCCAGCACCCTGAGTACTGAGCACCCAGCACCCTGAGCACTGAGCAAACAGCATCCTGAGCACTGAGCACGCAGCACCCTGAGTAGTGAGCACCCAACGTACTGAGCACCGAGCACCCCGAGCACTGAGCACCCAGCACCCGGAGTACTGAGCACCCAGCACCATGAGTACTAAGCACCGAGCAACCTGAGTACTGAGCACCCAGCACCCTGAGCACTGAACACAGAGCACTCTGAGTACTGAGCACCCAGCACTCTGAGCACTGAGCACCAAGCACCCTGAGTACTAAGCACCCAGCACCCTGAGTACTGAGCACCTGCACCCTGAGTACTGAGCACCCAGCACACTGAGTACAGAGCACCCAGCGTACTGAGCACCGAGCACCCCGAGCACTGAGCACCCAGCACCCTGAGTACTGAGCACCCAGCATACTGAGCACCGAGCACAAAGCACCCTGAGTACTGAGCACCCAGCACCCTGAGCACTGAGCACCCAGCACCCTGAGCACTGAGCCCCCAGCACCTGAGTACTGAGCACCCAACGTACTGAGCACCGAGCACCCTGAGCACTGAACACCCAGCACCCTGAGTACTGAGCACCCAGCACCCTGAGCAATGAGCACCCTGAGTACTGAGCACCCAGCACCTTGAGCACTGAGCACCGAGCACCCCGAGCACTGAGCACCCAGCACCCGGAGTACTGAGCACCCAGCACCCTGAGCACTGAACACACAGCACCCCAAGCACTGAGCACCCAGCACCCCGAGCACTGAGCACCCACCACCCCGAGCACTGAGCACCCAGCACCCTGAGTACTGAGCACCCAGCACCCTGAGTACTGAGCACCCAGCACCCTGAGCACTGAGTACCCAGCACCCTGAGCACTGAGCACCCAGCACCCTGAGCACTGAGCACACAGCACCCTGAGCACTGAGCACCCAGCACCCTGAATACTGAGCACTGAGCACCCAGCACCCTGAGTACTGAGCACTGAGCACCCAGCACACTGAGCACTGAGCACCCAGCACCCTGAGCACTGAGCACCCAGCTCCCGAGTACAGAGCACCCAGCACCCTGAGTACTGAGCACCCAGCAACCCGAGTACTGAGCACCCAGCACCCCGAGAACTGAGCACCCAGCACCCTGAGTACTGAGCACCCAGCACCCCGAGCACTGAGCACCCAGCACCCCGAGCACTGAGCACCCAGCACCCTGAGTACTGAGCACCCAGCACCCTGAGCACTGAGCACCCAGCACCCTGAGCACTGAGCACCCAGCTCCCTGAGCACTGAGCACCCAGCACCCTGAATAGTGAGCACCCAACGTACTGAGCACCGAGCACCCCGAGCACTGAGCACCCAGCACCCTGAGTACTGAGCACCGATCACCCCGAGCACTGAGCACCCAGCACCCTGAGTACTGAGCTCCGAGCACCCCGAGCACTGAGCACCCAGCACCCTGAGTACTGAGCACCGATCACCCCGAGCACTGAGCACCCAGCACCCTGAGCACTGAGCACCCAGCACCCCGAGAATGAGCACCCAGCACCCCGAGTACTGAGCACCGAGCACCCTAAGCACTGAGTACCCAGCACCCTGAGCACTGAGCACCCAGCACCCTGAGTACTGAGCACCCAGCACCCTGAGTACTGAGCACCCAGCACCCTGAGCACTGAGCACCCAGCACCCAGAGTACTGAGCACCCAGCCCCCTGAGTACTGAGCACCCAGCACCTTGAGTACTGAACACCCAGCACCCTGAGCACTGAGCAGTGAGCACCCTGAGCACTGAGTACTGAGCACCGAGCACCCCGAGCACTGAGCACCCAGCACCCGGAGTACTGAGCACCCAGCACCCTGAGTACTAAGCACCGAGCACCCTGAGTACTGAGCACCCAGCACCCTGAAGACTGAACATACAGCACCCTGAGTACTGAGCACCGAGCACCCCGAGCACTCAGCACCCAGCACCCCGAGCACTGAGCACCCAGCACCCCGAGCACTGAGCACCCAGCACCCTGAGCGCTGAGCACCCAGCACCCTGAGTACTGAGCACCCAGTACCCTGAGCACTGAGTACCCAGCACACTGAGCACTGAGCACACAGCACCCTGAGCAGTGAGCACCCTGCACCCTGAGCACTGAGCACCCAGCACCCTGAGTACTGAGCACCCAGTACCCTGAGCACTGAGTACCCAGCACCCTGAGCACTGAGCACCCAGCACCCTGAGCAGTGAGCACCCAGCACCCTGAGCACTGAGCACCCAGCACCCTGAGTACTGAGCACTGAGCACCCAGCACCCGAGCACTGAGCACCCAGCACCCTGAGCACTGAGCACCCAGCACCCGAGTACTGAGCACCCAGCACCCTGAGTACTGAGCACCCAGCTACCTGAGTACTGAGCACCCAGCACCCTGAGTACTGAGCACCCAACACCCTGAGTACTGAGCACCCAGCACCCTGAGCACTGAGCACCCAGCACCCCGAGCACTGAGCACCCAGCACCCTGAGTACTGAGCACCCAGCACCCTGAGCACTGAGCACCCAGCACCCTGAGCACTGAGCACCCAGCACCCTGAGCACTGAGCACACAGCACCCTGAGTACTGAGCACCCAGGACCCTGAGTACTGAGCACTGAGCACGCAGCACCCCGAGCACTGAGCACCCAGCACCCTGAGTACTGAGCACTGAGCAGCCAGCACCCGAGTACTGAGCACCCAGCACAATGAGTACTGAGCACCCAGCACCCTGAATACTGAGCACCCAGCACCCCGAGTACTGAGCACCCAGCACCCTGAGTACTGAGCACCCAGCACCCTGAGAACAGAGCACCCAGAACCCCGAGCACTGAGCACCCAGCACCCTGAGTACTGAGCACCCAGCACCCTGAGTACTGAGCAAACAGCATCCTGAGCACTGAGCACCCAGCACCCTGAGCACTGAGCACGCAGCACCCTGAGTAGTGAGCACCCAACGTACTGAGCACCGAGCACCCCGAGCACTGAGCACCCAGCACCCGGAGTACTGAGCACCCAGCACCATGAGTACTAAGCACCGAGCACCCTGAGTACTGAGCACCCAGCACCCTGAGCACTGAACACACAGCACTCTGAGTACTGAGCACCCAGCACTCTGAGCACTGAGCACCGAGCACCCTGAGTACTGAGCACCCAGCACCCCGAGCACTGAGCACCCAGCACCCTGAGTACTGAGCACCCAGCACTCTGAGCACTGAGCACCCAGCACCCTGAGCACTGAGCACCCAGCACTCTGAGCACTGAGCACCCAGCACCCTGAGCACTGAGCACCCAGCACCCCGAGCACTGAGCACCCAGCACCCCGAGCACTGAGCACCCAGCACCCCGAGCACTGAGGGTGAGCACCCTGAGTACTGAGCACTGAGCACCCTGAGTACTGAGCACCGAGCACCCTGAGTACTGAGCACCCAGCACCCCGAGCACTGAGCACCGAGCACCCTGAGTAGTGAGCACCCAGCACCCTGAGCACTGAGCACCCAGCACAACGAGTACTGAGCACCCAGCACCCTGATTACTGAGCACCAAGCACCCCGAGCACTGAGCACCCAGCACCCCGAGCACTGAGCACCCAGCACCCTGAGTACTAAGCACCCAGCACCCTGAGTACTGAGCACCCAGCACCCTGAGTACTGAGCACCCAGCACCCTGAGCACTGAGCACCCAGCAATCTTAGTACTGAACACCCAGCACCCTGAGCACTGAGCACTGAGCACCCTGAGCCCTGAGTACTGAGCACCGAGCACCCCGAGAACTGAGCACCCAGCACCCGGAGTACTGAGCACCCAGCACCCTGAGTACTGAGTACCCAGCACCCCGAGCACTGAGCACACAGCACCCTGAGCACTGAGCACCCAGCACCCTGAGTACTGAGCACAGAGCACCCAGTACCCCGAGCACTGTGCACCCAGCACCCTGAGTACTAAGCACCCAGCACCCTGAGTACTGAGCACCCTGCACCCTGAGTACTGAGCACCCAGCACACTGAGTACAGAGCACCCAGCGTACTGAGCACCGAGCACCCCGAGCACTGAGCACCCAGCACCCTGAGTACTGAGCACCCAGCATACTGAGCACCGAGCACAAAGCACCCTGAGTACTGAGCACCCAGCACCCTGAGCACTGAGCACCCAGCACCCTGAGCACTGAGCCCCCAGCACCCTGAGTACTGAGCACCCAACGTACTGAGCACCGAGCACCCTGAGCACTGAACACCCAGCACCCTGAGTACTGAGCACCCAGCACCCTGAGCAATGAGCACCCTGAGTACTGAGCAGCCAGCACCTTGAGCACTGAGCACCGAGCACCCCGAGCACTGAGCACCCAGCACCCGGAGTACTGAGCACCCAGCACCCTGAGCACTGAACACACAGCACCCCAAGCACTGAGCACCCAGCAACCCGAGCACTGAGCACCCACCACCCCAAGCACTGAGCACCCAGCACCCTGAGTACTGAGCACCCAGCACCCTGAGTACTGAGCACCCAGCACCCTGAGCACTGAGTACCCAGCACCCTGAGCACTGAGCACCCAGCACCCTGAGCACTGAGCACACAGCACCCTGAGCACTGAGCACCCAGCACCCTGAATACTGAGCACTGAGCACCCAGCACCCTGAGTACTGAGCACTGAGCACCCAGCACACTGAGCACTGAGCACCCAGCACCCTGAGCACTGAGCACCCAGCTCCCGAGTACAGAGCACCCAGCACCCTGAGTACTGAGCACCCAGCAAACCGAGTACTGAGCACCCAGCAACCCGAGAACGGAGCACCCAGCACCCTGAGTACTGAGCACCCAGCACACCGAGCACTGAGCACCCAGCACCCCGAGCACTGAGCACCCAGCACCCTGAGTACTGAGCACCCAGGACCCTGAGAACTGAGCACCCTGAGTACTGAGCACTGAGCACCCTGAGTACTGAGCACTGAGCACCCTGAATACTGAGCACCCAGCACCCCGAGTACTGAGCACCCAGCACCCTGAGTACTGAGCACCCAGCACCCTGAGAACTGAGCACCCAGAACCCCGAGCACTGAGCACCCAGCACCCTGAGTACTGAGCACACAGCACCCTGAGCACTGAGCAAACAGCATCCTGAGCACTGAGCACCCAGCACCCTGAGCACTGAGCACGCAGCACCCTGAGTAGTGAGCACCCAACGTACTGAGCACCGAGCACCCCGAGCACTGAGCACCCAGCACCCGGAGTACTGAGCACCCAGCACCATGAGTACTAAGCACCGAGCACCCTGAGTACTGAGCACCCAGCACCCTGAGCACTGAACACACAGCACTCTGAGTACTGAGCACCCAGCACTCTGAGCACTGAGCACCCAGCACCCTGAGTACTGAGCACCCAGCACCCCGAGCACTGAGCACCCAGCACCCGGAGTACTGAGCACCCAGCACTCTGAGCACTGAGCACCCAGCACCCTGAGCACTGAGCACCCAGCACTCTGAGCACTGAGCACCCAGCACCCTGAGCACTGAGCACCCAGCACCCCGAGCACTGAGCACCCAGCACCCCGAGCACTGAGCACCCAGCACCCCGAGCACTGAGGGTGAGCACCCTGAGTACTGAGCACTGAGCACCCTGAGTACTGAGCACCGAGCACCCTGAGTACTGAGCACCCAGCACCCCGAGCACTGAGCACCGAGCACCCTGAGTAGTGAGCACCCAGCACCCTGAGCACTGAGCACCCAGCACAACGAGTACTGAGCACCCAGCACCCTGATTACTGAGCACCAAGCACCCCGAGCACTGAGCACCCAGCACCCCGAGCACTGAGCACCCAGCACCCTGAGTACTAAGCACCCAGCACCCTGAGTACTGAGCACCCAGCACCCTGAGTACTGAGCACCCAGCACCCTGAGCACTGAGCACCCAGCAATCTGAGTACTGAACACCCAGCAGCCTGAGCACTGAGCACTGAGCACCCTGAGCCCTGAGTACTGAGCACCGAGCACCCCGAGAACTGAGCACCCAGCACCCGGAGTACTGAGCACCCAGCACCCTGAGTACTGAGCACCCAGCACCCCGAGCACTGAGCACCCAGCACCCTGAGCACTGAGCACCCAGCACCCTGAGTACTGAGCACAGAGCACCCAGTACCCCGAGCACTGTGCACCCAGCACCCTGAGTACTAAGCACTCAGCACCCTGAGTACTGAGCACCCTGCACCCTGAGTACTGAGCACCCAGCACACTGAGTACAGAGCACCCAGCGTACTGAGCACCGAGCACCCCGAGCACTGAGCACCCAGCACCCTGAGTACTGAGCACCCAGCATACTGAGCACCGAGCAAAAAGCACCCTGAGTACTGAGCACCCAGCACCCTGAGCACTGAGCACCCAGCACCCTGAGCACTGAGCCCCCAGCACCCTGAGTACTGAGCACCCAACGTACTGAGCACCGAGCACCCTGAGCACTGAACACCCAGCACCCTGAGTACTGAGCACCCAGCACCCTGAGCAATGAGCACCCTGAGTACTGAGCACCCAGCACCTTGAGCACTGAGCACCGAGCACCCCGAGCACTGAGCACCCAGCACCCTGAGCACTGAACACACAGCACCCCAAGCACTGAGCACCCAGCACCCCGAGCACTGAGCACCCACCACCCCGAGCACTGAGCACCCAGCACCCTGAGCACTGAGCACCCAGCACCCTGAGTACTGAGCACTGAGCACCCAGCACCCCGAGCACTGAGCACCCAGCACCCTGAGTACTGAGCACTGAGCACCCAGCACCCCGAGCACTGAGCACCCAGCACCCTGAGCACTGAGCACCCAGCACCCGAGTACTGAGCACCCAGCACCCTGAGTACTGAGCACCGAGCACCCCGAGTACTGAGCACCCAGCAATCTGAGTACTGAGCACCCAGCACCCCGAGCACTGAGCACCCAGCACCCTGAGTACTGAGCACCGAGCACCCTGAGGACTGAGCACCCAGCACCCCGAGTACTGAGCACCCAGCACGGTGAGCACTGAGCACCCAGCACCCTGAGCACTGAGCACCCAGCACCCTGAGTACTGAGCACCGATTACCCCGAGCACTGAGCACCCAGCACCCTGGGTACTGAGCTCCGAGCACCCCGAGCACTGAGCACCCAGCGCCCCGAGCACTGAGCACCGAGCACCCTGAGCACTGAGCACCCAGCACCCTGAGTACTGAGCACCCAGCACCCCGAGCACTGAGCACCCAGCACCCTGATCACTGAGCACCCAGCACACTGAGCACTGATCACCCAGCACACTGAGCACTGAGCACCCAGCACCCTTAGTACTGAGCACCCAGCACCCTGAGTACTGAGCACTCAGCACCCTGACTACTGAGCACCGAGCACCCCGAGCACTGAGCACCCAGCACCCTGAGCACTGAGCACCATGAGGACTGAGCACCCAGCACCCTGTGCACCGAGCACCCAGAACCCCGAGCACTGAGCACCCAGCACCCTGAGTACTGCGCACCCTGAGTACTGAGCACCGATCACCCTGAGCACTGAGCTCCCAGAACCCTGAGTACTGAGCACCCAGCACCCTGAGCACTGAGCACCCAGCACCCTGAGTACTGAGCACCCAGCACCCTGAGCACTGAGCACCCAGCACGCTGAGTACTGAGCACCCAGCACCCGGAGCACTGAGCACCCAGCACCCCGAGAATGAGCACCCAGCACCCCGAGTACTGAGCACCGAGCACCCTGAGCACTGAGTACCCAGCACGCTGAGCACTGAGCACCCAGCACCCAGAGTACTGAGCACCCAGCACCCTGAGTACTGAGCCCTCAGCACCCTGAGCACTGAGCACCCAGCACCCCGAGTACTGAGCACCCAGCACCCCGAGTACTGAGAACCCAGCACCCTGAGTACTGAGCACCCAGCACCCTGAGCACTGAGCACCCAGCACCCCGAGCACTGAGCACCCAGCACCCTGAGCACTGAGCACCCAGCACCCTGAGCACTGAGCACCCAGCACCCTGAGCACTGAGCACCCAGCACCCTGAGCACTGAGCACCCAGCACCCTGAGTAGTGAGCACCCAACGTACTGAGCACCGAGCACCCCGAGCACTGAGCACCCAGCACCCTGAGTACTGAGCACCGATCACCCCGAGCACTGAGCACCCAGCACCCTGAGTACTGAGCCCTGAGCACCCCGAGCACTGAGCACCCAGCGCCCCGAGCACTGAGCACCCAGCACCCTGAGCACTGAGCACCCAGCACCCTGAGCACTGAGCACCCAGCACACTGAGCACTGAGCACTGAGCACCCTGAGCACTGAGTACTGAGCACCAAGCACCCCGAGTACTGAGCACTGAGCACCCAGAGTACTGATCACCCAGCACCCTGAGCACTGAGCACCCAGCGCCCCGAGCACTGAGCACCCAGCACCCTGAGCACTGAGCTCCCAGCACCCTGAGTACTGAACACTGAGCACCCAGCACCCCGAGCACTGAGCACCCAGCACCCTGAGTACTAAGCACCCAGCACCCTGAGTACTGAGCACCCAGAACCCTGAGTACTGAGCACCCAGCGTACTGAGCACCGAGCACCCCGAGCACTGAGTACCCAGCACCCTGAGTACTGAGCACCCAGCACCCCGAGCACTGAGCACCCAGCACCCTGAGTACTGAGCACCGAGCACCCTGAGTACTGAGCACCCAGCACCCTGAGTACTGAGCACCCAGCACCCTGAGCACTGAGCACCCAGCACCCTGAGTACTGAGCACTGAGCACCCCGAGTACTGAGCACCGGGCACCCCGAGCACTAAGCACCCAGCACCCCGAGCACCGAGCACCCAGCACCCTGAGCACTGAGCACCCAGCACCCTGAGCACTGAGCACCCAGCACCCTGAGCACTGAGCACCCAACGTACTGAGCACCGAGCACCCCGAGCACTGAGCACCCAGCACTGAGCACCCAGCACCCTGAGTACTGAGCACCCAGCACCCTGAGCACTGAGTACCCAGCGCCCTGAGCACTGAGCACCCAGCACCCTGAGCACTGAGCACCCAGCACCCTGAGCACTGAGCACCCAGCACCCTGAGTAGTGAGCACCCAACGTACTGAGCACCGAGCACACGGAGCACTGAGCACCCAGCACCCTGACTACTGAGCACCGATCACCCCGAGCACTGAGCACCCAGCACCCTGAGTACTGAGCTCCGAGCACCCGGAGCACTGAGCATCCAGCGCCCCGAGCACTGAGCACCCAGCACCCTGAGCACTGAGCACCAAGCACCCTGTGTACTGAGCACCCAGCAGCCCGAGCACTGAGCACCCAGCACCCTGAGCACTGAGCACCCAGCACACGGAGCACTGATCACCCAGCACCCTGAGCACTGAGCACCCAGCACCCTGAGTACTGAGCACCCAGCACCCTGAGTACTGAGCACTCAGCACCCTGAGGACTGAGCACCCAGCACCCTGAGCACTGAGCACCCAGCACCCTGAGTACTGAGCACCGATCACCCTGAGCACTGAGCACCCAGAACCCCGAGCACTGAGCACCCAGCACCCTGAGTACTGAGCACCCAGTACCCCGAGCACTGAGCACCCAGCACCCTGAGTACTGAGCACCCTGACTACTGAGCAAAGATCACCCTGAGCACTGAGCTCCCAGCACCCTGAGTACTGAGGACCCAGCACCCTGAGCACTGAGCACCCAGCACCCTGAGTACTGAGCACCCAGCACCCTGAGCACTGAGCACCCAGCACCCTGAGTACTGAGCACCCAGCACCCTGAGCACTGAGCACCCAGCACCCCGAGAATGAGCACCCAGCACCCCGAGTACTGAGCACCCAGCACCCCGAGCACTGAGCACCCAGCACCCTGAGTACTGAGCACCCAGCACCCTGAGTACTGAGCACCCAGCACCCTGAGTACTGAGCACCCAGCACCCTGAGCACTGAGCACCCAGCACCCTGAGCACTGAGCACCCAGCACCCTGAGCACTGAGCACCCAGCACCCTGAGCACTGAGCACACAGCACCCTGAGTACTGAGCACCCAGGACCCTGAGTACTGAGCACTGAGCACGCAGCACCCCGAGCACTGAGCACCCAGCAACCTGAGTACTGAGCACTGAGCACCCAGCACCCCGAGCACTGAGCACCCAGCACCCTGAGCACTGAGCACCCAGCACCCGAGTACTGAGCACCCAGCACAATGAGTACTGAGGACCCAGCACCCTGAATACTGAGCACCCAGCACCCTGAGTAGTGAGCACCCAACGTACTGAGCACCGAGCACCCTGAGTACTGAGCACCCAGCACCCTGAGCACTGAGCACCCAGCACCCTGAGCACTGAGCACCCAGCACCCTGAGCACTGAGCACCCAGCACCCTGAGTACTGAGCACCCAATGTACTGAGCACTGAGCACCCTGAGCACTGAGCACCCAGCACCCTGAGTACTGAGCACCCAGCACCCTGAGTACTGAGCACCGAGCACCCTGAGCACTGAGCACCCAGCACCCTGAGCACTGAGCACCCAGCACCCTGAGTACTGAGCCCCAGCACCCTGAGAACTGAGCACCGAGCACCCTGAGCACTGAGCACCCAGCACCCTGAGCACTGAGCACCCAGCACCCCGAGCAGTGAGCACCCAGCACCCTGAGCCCTGAGCACCCTGAGTACTGAGCACTGAGCACCCTGAGCACTGAGCACCCAGCACCCCGAGCACTGAGCACCCAGCACCCTGTGTACTGAGCACTGAGTACCCAGCACACCGAGCACTGAGCACCCAGCACCCTGAGCACTGAGCACCCTGAGTACTGAGCACTGAGCACCCAGCACCCCGAGCACTGAGCACCGAGCACCCTGAGTACTGAGCACCCAGCACACCGAGTACTGAGCACCCAGCACCCTGAGTACTGAGCACCCAGCACCCCGAGCACTGAGCACCGAGCACCCCGAGCACTGAGCACCCAGCACCCCGAGCACTGAGCACCCAGCACACTGAGAACTGAGCACCGAGCACCCTGAGTACTGAGCACCCAGCACCCTGAGCACTGAGCACCCAGCACCCTGAGCACTGAGCACCCAGCACCATGAGCACTGAGCACCCAGCACCCTGAGTACTGAGCACCCAATGTACTGAGCACTGAGCACCCTGAGCACTGAGCACCCAGCACCCTGAGTACTGAGCACCCAGCACCCTGAGTACTGAGCACCCAATGTACTGAGCACCGAGCACCCTGAGCACTGAGCACCCAGCACCCTGAGTACTGAGCACCCAGCACCCTGAGCACTGAGCACCCTGAGTACTGAGCACTGAGCACCCTGAGTACTGAGCAATGAGCACCCTGAGTACTGAGCACCCAGCACCCCGAGCACTGAGCACCGAGCACCCCGAGCACTGAGCACCCAGCACCCCGAGCACTGAGCACCCAGCACCATGAGCACTGAGCACCCAGCACCCTGAGTACTGAGCACCCAATGTACTGAGTACCGAGCACCCTGAGTACTGAGCACCCAGCACCCTGAGCACTGAGCACCCAGCACAACGAGTACTGAGCACCCAGCACCCTGATTACTGAGCACCAAGCACCCCGAGCACTGAGCACCGAGCACCCCGAGCACTGAGCACCCAGCACCCCGAGCACTGAGCACCCAGCACCCTGAGAACTAAGCACCCAGCACCCTGAGTACTGAGCACCCAGCACCCCGAGCACTGAGCACCCAGCACCCTGAGTACTGAGCACTCAGCACCCTGAGCACTGAGCAGCCAGCACCCTGAGTACTGAGCACCCAGCACCCTGAGTACTGAACACCCAGCACCCCGCGCACTGAGCACCCAGCATCCTGAGCACTGAGCAACGAGCACCCTGAGTACTGAGCAGCCAGCACCCTGAGTACTGAGCACCCAGCACCCTGAGCACTGAGCACCCAGCACCCTGAGCACTGAGCACCCAGCACCCTGAGTACTGAGCACCCAGCACCGTGAGTACTGAACACCCAGCACCCTGAGCACTGAGCACTGAGCACCCAGCAAGCAGCCTGAGCATTAAGCACTGAGCACCCAGCACCCTGTGCACTGAGCACCCAGCACCCCGAGCACTGTGCACCCAGCACCCTGAGCACCCAGCACCCTGAGCACTGAGCACCCTGAGCACTGAGCACTGAGCACCCAGCACCCTGAGTACTGAGCACCCAACACTCTGAGCACTGAGCACCCAGCACGCTGAGTACTGAGCACTGAGCACCCTGAGCACTGAGCACTGAGCACCCTGAGTACTGAGCACTGAGCACTGAGCACCCTGAGCACTGAGCACCCAGCACCCCGAGCACTGAGCACCCAGCACCCCGAGCACTGAGCACCCAGCACCCCGAGCACTGAGCACCCAGCACCCCGAGCACTGAGCACCCAGCACCCCGAGCACTGAGCACCCAGCACCCCGAGCACCGAGCACCCTGAGTACTAAGCACCGAGCACCCTGAGCACTGAGCATCCAGCACCCTGAGCACTGAGCACCCAGCACCCTGAGTACTGAGCACCCAGCACCCCGAGCACTGAGCACCCAGGACCCTGAGTACTGAGCACCCAGCACCCTGATCACTGAGCATCGAGCACCCTGATCACTGAGCACCCAGCAACCTGAGGACTGAGCACCCAGCACCCCGAGCACTGAGCTCCCAGCACCCTGAGCACTGAGCACCCTGAGTTCTGAGCACTGAGCACCCTGAGTACTGAGCACTGAGCACCCTGAGTACTGAGCACAAAGCACCCTGAGTACTGAACCCCAGCACCCTGAGAACTGAGCACCGAGCACCCTGAGCACTGAGCACCCAGCACCCTGAGCACTGAGCACCCAGCACCCCGAGCAGTGAGCACCCAGCACCCTGAGCCCTGAGCACCCTGAGTACTGAGCACTGAGCACCCTGAGTACTGAGCACCCAGCAACCTGAGTACTGAGCACCCAGCACCCAGAGTACTGAGCACCCAGCACCCTGAGCAATGAGCACCCTGAGTACTGAGCACCCAGCACCCTGAGCAATGAGCACCCAGCACCCTGAGTACTGAGCAACCAGCACCCTGAGCACTGAGCACAAAGCACCCTGAGTACTGAGCATCCAGCACCCTGAGCACTGAGCACCCAGCTCCCTGAGTACTGAGCACTGAGCACCCAGCACCCCGAGCACTGAGCACCCAGCACCCTGTGTACTGAGCACTGAGTACCCAGCACACCGAGCACTGAGCACCCAGCACCCTGAGCACTGAGCACCCTGAGTACTGAGCACTGAGCACCCAGCACCCCGAGCACTGAGCACCGAGCACCCTGAGTACTGAGCACCCAGCACACCGAGTACTGCGCACCCAGCACCCTGAGTACTGAGCACCCAGCACCCCGAGCACTGAGCACCGAGCACCCCGAGCACTGAGCACCCAGCACCCCGAGCACTGAGCACCCAGCACCCTGAGAACTGAGCACCGAGCACCCTGAGTACTGAGCACCCAGCACCCTGAGCACTGAGCACCCAGCACCCTGAGCACTGAGCACCCAGCACCCTGAGCACTGAGCACCCAGCACCCTGAGTACTGAGCACCCAATGTACTGAGCACTGAGCACCCTGAGCACTGAGCACCCAGCACCCTGAGTACTGAGCACCCAGCACCCTGAGTACTGAGCACCGAGCACCCTGAGCACTGAGCACCCAGCACCCTGAGCACTGAGCACCCAGCACCCTGAGTACTGAGCCCCAGCACCCTGAGAACTGAGCACCGAGCACCCTGAGCACTGAGCACCCAGCACCCTGAGCACTGAGCACCCAGCACCCCGAGCAGTGAGCACCCAGCACCCTGAGCCCTGAGCACCCTGAGTACTGAGCACTGAGCACCCTGAGCACTGAGCACCCAGCACCCCGAGCACTGAGCACCCAGCACCCTGTGTACTGAGCACTGAGTACCCAGCACACCGAGCACTGAGCACCCAGCACCCTGAGCACTGAGCACCCTGAGTACTGAGCACTGAGCACCCAGCACCCCGAGCACTGAGCACCGAGCACCCTGAGTACTGAGCACCCAGCACACCGAGTACTGAGCACCCAGCACCCTGAGTACTGAGCACCCAGCACCCCGAGCACTGAGCACCGAGCACCCCGAGCACTGAGCACCCAGCACCCCGAGCACTGAGCACCCAGCACACTGAGAACTGAGCACCGAGCACCCTGAGTACTGAGCACCCAGCACCCTGAGCACTGAGCACCCAGCACCCTGAGCACTGAGCACCCAGCACCATGAGCACTGAGCACCCAGCACCCTGAGTACTGAGCACCCAATGTACTGAGCACTGAGCACCCTGAGCACTGAGCACCCAGCACCCTGAGTACTGAGCACCCAGCACCCTGAGTACTGAGCACCCAATGTACTGAGCACCGAGCACCCTGAGCACTGAGCACCCAGCACCCTGAGTACTGAGCACCCAGCACCCTGAGCACTGAGCACCCTGAGTACTGAGCACTGAGCACCCTGAGTACTGAGCAATGAGCACCCTGAGTACTGAGCACCCAGCACCCCGAGCACTGAGCACCGAGCACCCCGAGCACTGAGCACCCAGCACCCCGAGCACTGAGCACCCAGCACCCTGAGAACTGAGCACCGAGCACCCTGAGTACTGAGCACCCAGCACCCTGAGCACTGAGCACCCAGCAACCTGAGCACTGAGCACCCAGCACCCTGAGCACTGAGCACCCAGCACCCTGAGTACTGAGCACCCAATGTACTGAGCACTGAGCACCCTGAGCACTGAGCACCCAGCACCCTGAGTACTGAGCACCCAGCACCCTGAGTACTGAGCACCCAATGTACTGAGCACCGAGCACCCTGAGCACTGAGCACCCAGCACCCTGAGTACTGAGCACCCAGCACCCTGAGCACTGAGCACCCTGAGTACTGAGCACTGAGCACCCTGAGTACTGAGCAATGAGCACCCTGAGTACTGAGCACCCAGCACCCTGAGTACTGAGCACCCAGCAACCTGAGCACTGAGCACCCAGCACCCTGAGCACTGAGCACCGAGCACACTGAGCACTGAGCACCCAGCACCCTGAGCACTGAGCACCCAGCACCCTGAGTATTGAGCACCCAGCACCCTGAGTACTGAGCACCCAGGACCCGGAGCAATGAGCACCCTGAGTACTGAGCACCCAGCACCCTGAGCACTGAGCACCGAGCACCCCGAGCACTGAGCACCCAGCACCCGGAGTACTGAGCACCCAGCACCCTGAGTACTAAGCACCGAGCACCCTGAGTAATGAGCACCCAGTACCCTGAGCACTGAACACACAGCACCCTGAGTACTGAGCTCCCCGAGCACTGAGCACCCAGCACCCTGAGCACTGAGGACCCAGCACCCTGAGTACTGAGCACCCAGCACCCTGAGCACTGAGCACCAGGCACCCTCAGTACTGAGCACCCAGCACCCTGAGCACTGAGCACCCTGAGTACTGAGCACCCAGCACCCTAAGCACTGAGCACCCAGCACCCCGAGCACTGAGCACCCAGCACCCTTAGCACTGAGCACTGAGCACCCTGAGTACTGAGCACTGAGCACCCTGAGCACTGAGCACCGAGCACCCTGAGTACTGAGCACTGAGCACCCTGAGCACTGAGCACCCAGCACCCTGAGTACTGAGCACCCAGCACCCTGAGCACTGAGCACCCAGCACGCTGAGTACTGAGCACTGAGCACCGTGAGTACTGAGTACCGAGCACCCTGAGTACTGAGCACCCAGCACCCTGAGCACTGAGCACCCAGCACAACGAGTACTGAGCACCCAGCACCCTGATTACTGAGCACCAAGCACCCCGAGCACTGAGCACCGAGCACCCCGAGCACTGAGCACCCAGCACCCCGAGCACTGAGCACCCAGCACCCTGAGAACTAAGCACCCAGCACCCTGAGTACTGAGCACCCAGCACCCCGAGCACTGAGCACCCAGCACCCTGAGTACTGAGCACTCAGCACCCTGAGCACTGAGCACCCAGCACCCTGAGTACTGAGCACCCAGCACCCTGAGTACTGAACACCCAGCACCCCGCGCACTGAGCACCCAGCATCCTGAGCACTGAGCAACGAGCACCCTGTGTACTGAGCAGCCAGCACCCTGAGTACTGAGCACCCAGCACCCTGAGCACTGAGCACCCAGCACCCTGAGCACTGAGCACCCAGCACCCTGAGTACTGAGCACCCAGCACCGTGAGTACTGAACACCCAGCACCCTGAGCACTGAGCACTGAGCACCCAGCACCCTGAGCACTAAGCACTGAGCACCCAGCACCCTGAGCACTGAGCACCCAGCACCCCGAGCACTGAGCACCCAGCACCCTGAGCACCCAGCACCCTGAGCACTGAGCACCCTGAGCACTGAGCACTGAGCACCCAGCACCCTGAGTACTGAGCACCCAACACTCTGAGCACTGAGCACCCAGCACGCTGAGTACTGAGCCCTGAGCACCCAGCACCCTGAGTACTGAGCACCCAGCACCCCGAGCACTGAGCACCCAGCACCCTGAGCCCTGAGCACCCTGAGTACTGTGCACTGAGCACCCTGAGTACTGAGCACCCAGCACCCTGAGTACTGAGCACCCAGCACCCTGAGCCCTGAGCACCCTGAGTACTGAGCACTGAGCACCCTGAGTACTGAGCACCCAGCACCCTGAGTACTGAGCACCCAGCACCCTGAGTACTGAGCACCCAGCACCCTGAGCAATGAGCACCCAGCACCCTGAGCACTGAGCACCCTGAGTACTGAGCACTGAGCACCCTGAGTACTGAGCAATGAGCACCCTGAGTACTGAGCACCCAGCACCCCGAGCACTGAGCACCGAGCACCCCGAGCACTGAGCACCCAGCACCCCGAGCACTGAGCACCCAGCACCCTGAGAACTGAGCACCGAGCACCCTGAGTACTGAGCACCCAGCACCCTGAGCACTGAGCACCCAGCAACCTGAGCACTGAGCACCCAGCACCCTGAGCACTGAGCACCCAGCACCCTGAGTACTGAGCACCCAATGTACTGAGCACTGAGCACCCTGAGCACTGAGCACCCAGCACCCTGAGTACTGAGCACCCAGCACCCTGAGTACTGAGCACCCAATGTACTGAGCACCGAGCACCCTGAGCACTGAGCACCCAGCACCCTGAGTACTGAGCACCCAGCACCCTGAGCACTGAGCACCCTGAGTACTGAGCACTGAGCACCCTGAGTACTGAGCAATGAGCACCCTGAGTACTGAGCACCCAGCACCCTGAGTACTGAGCACCCAGCAACCTGAGCACTGAGCACCCAGCACCCTGAGCACTGAGCACCGAGCACACTGAGCACTGAGCACCCAGCACCCTGAGCACTGAGCACCCAGCACCCTGAGTATTGAGCACCCAGCACCCTGAGTACTGAGCACCCAGGACCCGGAGCAATGAGCACCCTGAGTACTGAGCACCCAGCACCCTGAGCACTGAGCACCGAGCACCCCGAGCACTGAGCACCCAGCACCCGGAGTACTGAGCACCCAGCACCCTGAGTACTAAGCACCGAGCACCCTGAGTAATGAGCACCCAGTACCCTGAGCACTGAACACACAGCACCCTGAGTACTGAGCTCCCCGAGCACTGAGCACCCAGCACCCTGAGCACTGAGGACCCAGCACCCTGAGTACTGAGCACCCAGCACCCTGAGCACTGAGCACCAGGCACCCTCAGTACTGAGCACCCAGCACCCTGAGCACTGAGCACCCTGAGTACTGAGCACCCAGCACCCTAAGCACTGAGCACCCAGCACCCCGAGCACTGAGCACCCAGCACCCTTAGCACTGAGCACTGAGCACCCTGAGTACTGAGCACTGAGCACCCTGAGCACTGAGCACCGAGCACCCTGAGTACTGAGCACTGAGCACCCTGAGCACTGAGCACCCAGCACCCTGAGTACTGAGCACCCAGCACCCTGAGCACTGAGCACCCAGCACGCTGAGTACTGAGCACTGAGCACCGTGAGTACTGAGTACCGAGCACCCTGAGTACTGAGCACCCAGCACCCTGAGCACTGAGCACCCAGCACAACGAGTACTGAGCACCCAGCACCCTGATTACTGAGCACCAAGCACCCCGAGCACTGAGCACCGAGCACCCCGAGCACTGAGCACCCAGCACCCCGAGCACTGAGCACCCAGCACCCTGAGAACTAAGCACCCAGCACCCTGAGTACTGAGCACCCAGCACCCCGAGCACTGAGCACCCAGCACCCTGAGTACTGAGCACTCAGCACCCTGAGCACTGAGCACCCAGCACCCTGAGTACTGAGCACCCAGCACCCTGAGTACTGAACACCCAGCACCCCGCGCACTGAGCACCCAGCATCCTGAGCACTGAGCAACGAGCACCCTGTGTACTGAGCAGCCAGCACCCTGAGTAATGAGCACCCAGCACCCTGAGCACTGAGCACCCAGCACCCTGAGCACTGAGCACCCAGCACCCTGAGTACTGAGCACCCAGCACCGTGAGTACTGAACACCCAGCACCCTGAGCACTGAGCACTGAGCACCCAGCACCCTGAGCACTAAGCACTGAGCACCCAGCACCCTGAGCACTGAGCACCCAGCACCCCGAGCACTGAGCACCCAGCACCCTGAGCACCCAGCACCCTGAGCACTGAGCACCCTGAGCACTGAGCACTGAGCACCCAGCACCCTGAGTACTGAGCACCCAACACTCTGAGCACTGAGCACCCAGCACGCTGAGTACTGAGCCCTGAGCACCCAGCACCCTGAGTACTGAGCACCCAGCACCCCGAGCACTGAGCACCCAGCACCCTGAGCCCTGAGCACCCTGAGTACTGTGCACTGAGCACCCTGAGTACTGAGCACCCAGCACCCTGAGTACTGAGCACCCAGCACCCTGAGCCCTGAGCACCCTGAGTACTGAGCACTGAGCACCCTGAGTACTGAGCACCCAGCACCCTGAGTACTGAGCACCCAGCACCCTGAGTACTGAGCACCCAGCACCCTGAGCAATGAGCACCCTGAGTACTGAGCACCCAGCACCCTGAGCAATGAGCACCCAGCACCCTGAGTACTGAGCAACCAGCACCCTGAGCACTGAGCACCCAGCACCCTGAGTACTGAGCATCCAGCACCCTGAGCACTGAGCACCCAGCTCCCTGAGTACTGAGCACTGAGCACCCAGCACCCCGAGCACTGAGCACCCAGCACCCTGTGTACTGAGCACTGAGTACCCAGCACCGCGAGCACTGAGCACCCAGCACCCTGAGCACTGAGCACCCTGAGTACTGAGCACTGAGCACCCTGCACCCTGAGTACTGAGCACCCAGCACCCTGAGCACTGAGCACCCTGAGTACTGAGCACCGAGCACCCTGACCACTGAGCACCCAGCACGCTGAGTACTGAGCACTGTGCAACCTGAGCACCGAGCACCCAGCACCCTGAGTACTGAGCATCGAGCACCCTGAGTACTGAGCACCCAGCACTCTGAGCACTGAGCACCCAGCACCCTGACCACTGAGCAATGAGCACCCCGAGTACTGAGCACCGAGAACCCCGAGCACTGAGCACCCAGCACCCTGAGTACTGAGCACCCAGCACCCTGAGCACTGAGCACCCTGCACCCTGAGTACTGGGCACAGAGCACCCCGAGCACTGATCACCCAGCACCCTGAGCACTGAGCACCCTTAGTACTGAGCACTGAGCACCCTGAGTACTGAGAACTGAGCACCCTGAGTACTGAGCACCCAGCACCCTGAGTACTGAGCACCCAGCACTCTGAGCAATGATCACCCTGAGTACTGAGCACCCAGCACCTTGAGCACTGAGCACCGAGCACGCCGTGCACTGGGCACCCAGCACCCGGAGTACTGAGCACCCAGCACCCTGAGTACTAAGCACCGAGCACCCTGAGTACTGAGCACCCAGCACCCTGAGCACTGAACACACAGCACCCTGAGTACTGAGCACCCCGAGCACTGAGCACCCAGCACCCTGAGTACTGAGCTCCAAGCACCCCGAGCACTGAGCACCCAGCACCCCGAGCACTGAGCACCCAGCACCCCGAGCACTGAGCACCCAGCACCCTGAGTACTGAGCACCCAGCACCCTGAGTACTGAGCACCCAGCACCCCGAGCACTGAGCACCCAGCACCCTGAGCACTGAGCACCCAGCACCCTGAGCACTGAGCACCCAGCACCCCGAGCACTGAGCACCAAGCACCCTGAGTACTGAGCACTGAGCACCAAGCACCCCGAGCACTGAGCACTCAGCACCCTGAGTACTGAGCACTGAGCACCCAGCACCCCGAGCACTGAGCACCCATCACCCTGAGCACTGAGCACCCAGCACCCGAGTACTGAGCACCCAGCACCCCGAGCACTGAGCACCCAGCGCCCCGAGCACTGAGCACCCAGCACCCCGAGCACTGAGCACCCAGCACTCCAAGCACCGAGCACCCTGGGTACTAAGCACCGAGCACCCTGAGCACTGAGCATCCAGCACCCTGAGCACTGAGCACCCAGCACCCTGAGTACTGAGAACCCAGCACCCTGAGCACTGAGCACCCAGCACCATGAGTACTGAGCACCCAGCACCCTGATCACTGAGCATCGAGCACCCTGATCACTGAGCACCCAGCAACCTGAGGACTGAGCACCCAGCACCCCGAGCACTGAGCTCCCAGCACCCTGAGCACTGAGCACCCTGAGTACTGAGCACTGAGCACCCTGAGTACTGAGCACCCAGCACCCTGAGTACTGAGCACCCAGCACCCTGAGAACTGTGCACCGAGCACCCTGAGCACTGAGCACCCAGCACCCTGAGCACTGAGCACCCAGCACCCCGAGCACTGAGCACCCAGCACCCCGAGCACTGAGCACCCAGCACCCTGAGTACTGAGCACCCAGCACCCCGAGCACTGAGCACCCAGCACCCTGAGCACTGAGCACCCAGCACCCTGAGCATTGAGCACCCAGCACCCCGAGCACTGAGCACCAAGCACCCTGAGTACTGAGCACTGAGCACCCAGCACCCCGAGCACTGAGCACTCAGCACCCTGAGTATTCAGCACTGAGCACCCAGCACCCCGAGCACTGAGCACCCAGCACCCTGAGCACTGAGCACCCAGCACCCGAGTACTGAGCACCCAGCACAATGAGTACTGAGCACATATCTCCCTGAGTACTGAGCACCCAGCACCCCGAGTACTGAGCACCCAGCACCCTGAGTACTGAGCACTCAGCACCCTGAGCACTGAGGACCCAGCACCCTGAGTACTGAGCACCGAGCACCCTGAGTACTGAGCACTGTGCACCCTGAGCACCGAGCACCCAGCACCCTGAGTACTGAGCATCGAGCACCCTGAGTACTGAGCACCCAGCACTCTGAGCACTGAGCACCCAGCACCCTGACCACTGAGCAATGAGCACCCCGAGTACTGAGCACCGAGAACCCCGAGCACTGAGCACCCAGCACCCTGAGTACTGAGCACCCAGCACCCTGAGCACTGAGCACCCTGCACCCTGAGTACTGGGCACAGAGCACCCCGAGCACTGATCACCCAGCACCCTGAGCACTGAGCACCCTTAGTACTGAGCACTGAGCACCCTGAGTACTGAGAACTGAGCACCCTGAGTACTGAGCACCCAGCACCCTGAGTACTGAGCACCCAGCACTCTGAGCAATGATCACCCTGAGTACTGAGCACCCAGCACCTTGAGCACTGAGCACCGAGCACGCCGTGCACTGGGCACCCAGCACCCGGAGTACTGAGCACCCAGCACCCTGAGTACTAAGCACCGAGCACCCTGAGTACTGAGCACCCAGCACCCTGAGCACTGAACACACAGCACCCTGAGTACTGAGCACCCCGAGCACTGAGCACCCAGCACCCTGAGTACTGAGCACCAAGCACCCCGAGCACTGAGCACCCAGCACCCCGAGCACTGAGCACCCAGCACCCCGAGCACTGAGCACCCAGCACCCTGAGTACTGAGCACCCAGCACCCTGAGTACTGAGCACCCAGCACCCCGAGCACTGAGCACCCAGCACCCTGAGCACTGAGCACCCAGCACCCCGAGCACTGAGCACCAAGCACCCTGAGTACTGAGCACTGAGCACCAAGCACCCCGAGCACTGAGCACTCAGCACCCTGAGTACTGAGCACTGAGCACCCAGCACCCCGAGCACTGAGCACCCATCACCCTGAGCACTGAGCACCCAGCACCCGAGTACTGAGCACCCAGCACCCCGAGCACTGAGCACCCAGCGCCCCGAGCACTGAGCACCCAGCACCCCGAGCACTGAGCACCCAGCACCCCAAGCACCGAGCACCCTGGGTACTAAGCACCGAGCACCCTGAGCACTGAGCATCCAGCACCCTGAGCACTGAGCACCCAGCACCCTGAGTACTGAGAACCCAGCACCCTGAGCACTGAGCACCCAGCACCATGAGTACTGAGCACCCAGCACCCTGATCACTGAGCATCGAGCACCCTGATCACTGAGCACCCAGCAACCTGAGGACTGAGCACCCAGCACCCCGAGCACTGAGCTCCCAGCACCCTGAGCACTGAGCACCCTGAGTACTGAGCACTGAGCACCCTGAGTACTGAGCACCCAGCACCCTGAGTACTGAGCACCCAGCACCCTGAGAACTGTGCACCGAGCACCCTGAGCACTGAGCACCCAGCACCCTGAGCACTGAGCACCCAGCACCCCGAGCACTGAGCACCCAGCACCCCGAGCACTGAGCACCCAGCACCCTGAGTACTGAGCACCCAGCACCCCGAGCACTGAGCACCCAGCACCCTGAGCACTGAGCACCCAGCACCCTGAGCATTGAGCACCCAGCACCCCGAGCACTGAGCACCAAGCACCCTGAGTACTGAGCACTGAGCACCCAGCACCCCGAGCACTGAGCACTCAGCACCCTGAGTATTCAGCACTGAGCACCCAGCACCCCGAGCACTGAGCACCCAGCACCCTGAGCACTGAGCACCCAGCACCCGAGTACTGAGCACCCAGCACAATGAGTACTGAGCACATATCTCCCTGAGTACTGAGCACCCAGCACCCCGAGTACTGAGCACCCAGCACCCTGAGTACTGAGCACTCAGCACCCTGAGCACTGAGGACCCAGCACCCTGAGTACTGAGCACCGAGCACCCTGAGTACTGAGCACCCAGCACCCTGAGTACTGAGCACCCAGCACACTGAGTACTGAGCACCCAGCACCCTGAGCACTGATCACCCAGCACCCTGAGTACTGAGCACCGAGCACCCAGCACCCCGAGCACTGAGCACCAAGCACCCTGAGTACTGAGCACTGAGCACCAAGCACCCTGAGTACTGAGCACCCAGCACCCTGAGCACTGAGCACACAGCACCCTGAGCACTGAGCACCCAGCACCCTGAGCACTGAGCACCCAGCACCCTGAGTACTGAGCACCCAATGTACTGAGCACTGAGCACCCTGAGCACTGAGCACCCAGCACCCTGATTACTGAGCACCCAGCACCCTGAGTACTGAGCACCCAATGTACTGAGCACCGAGCACCCTGAGCACTGAGCACCCAGCACCCTGAGTACTGAGCACCCAGCACCCTGAGCACTGAGCACCCTGAGTACTGAGCACCCAGCACCCTGAGTACTGAGCACCCAGCAACCTGAGCACTGAGCACCCAGCACCCTGAGCACTGAGCACCCAGCACCCTGAGCACTGAGCACCCAGCACCCTGAGCACTGAGCACCCAGCACCCCGAGCACTGAGCACCCAGCACCCTGAGCACTGAGAACCCTGAGTACTGAGCACTGAGCACCCTGAGTACTGAGCACTGAGCACCCTGAGTATTGAGCACCCAGCACCCTGAGTACTGAGCACCCAGGACCCGGAGCAATGAGCACCCTGAGTACTGAGCACCCAGCACCCTGAGCACTGAGCACCGAGCACCCCGAGCACTGAGCACCCAGCACCCGGAGTACTGGGCACGCAGCACCCTGAGTATTAAGCACAGAGCACCCTGAGTACTGAGCACCCAGTACCCTGAGCACTGAACACACAGCACCCTGAGTACTGAGCTCCCCGAGCACTGAGCACCCAGCACCCTGAGCACTGAGCACCCAGCACCCTGAGTACTGAGCATCCAGCACCCTGAGCACTGAGCAGCCAGCACCCTGAGTACTGAGCACTGAGCACCCAGCACCCAGAGCACTGAGCACTCAGCACCCTGTGTACTGAGCACTGAGCACCCAGCACCCTGAGCACTGAGCACCCTGAGTACTGAGCACCCAGCACCCTGAGCACTGAGCACCCAGCGCCCCGAGCCCTGAGCACCCAGCACCCTGAGCACTGAGCACTGAGCACCCTGAGTACTGAGCACTGAACACCCTGAGCACTGAGCACCGAGCACCCTGAGTACTGAGCACTGAGCACCCTGAGCACTGAGCACCCAGCACCCTGAGTACTGAGCACCCAGCACCCTGAGCACTGAGCACCCAGCACGCTGAGTACTGAGCACTGAGCACCGTGAGTACTGAGTACCGAGCACCCTGAGTACTGAGCACCCAGCACCCTGATTACTGAGCACCAAGCACCCGGAGCACTGAGCACCGAGCACCCCGAGCACTGAGCACCCAGCACCCCGAGCACTGAGCACCCAGCACCCTGAGTACTAAGCACCCAGCACCCTGAGTACTGAGCACCCAGCACCCCGAGCACTGAGCACCCAGCATCCTGAGCACTGAGCAACGATCACCCTGAGTACTGAGCACCCAGCACCCTGAGTACTGAGCACCCAGCGCCCTGAGCACTGAGCACCCAGCACCCTGAGCACTGAGCACCCAGCACCCTGAGTACTGAGCACCCAGCACCGTGAGTACTGAACACCCAGCACCCTGAGCACTGAGCACTGAGCACCCAGCACCCTGAGCACTAAGCACTGAGCACCCAGCACCCTGAGCACTGAGCACCCAGCACCCCGAGCACTGAGCACCCAGCACCCTGAGCACCCAGCACCCTGAGCACTGAGCACCCTGAGCACTGAGCACTGAGCACCCAGCACCCTGAGTACTGAGCACCCAACACTCTGAGCCCTGAGCACCCAGCACCCTGAGTACTGAGCACCCAGCACCCCGAGCACTGAGCACCCAGCAACCTGTGTACTGAGCATCGAGCACCCCGAGCACTGAGCAACCAGCACCCTGAGTACTGAGCACCCAGCACCCTGAGCACTGAGCACCCAGCACCCTGAGCACTGAGCACACAGCACCCAGAGCACTGAGCACTGAGCACCCTGAGTACTGAGCACTGAGCACCCTGAGCACTGAGCACTGAGCACCCTGAGTACTGAGCACTGAGCACTGAGCACCCTGAGCACTGAGCACCCAGCACCCCGAGCACTGAGCACCCAGCACCCCGAGCACTGAGCACCCAGCACCCCGAGCACTGAACATACAGCACCCCGAGCACTGAGCACCCAGCACCCCGAGCACTGAGCACCCAGCACCCCGAGCACCGAGCACCCTGAGTACTAAGCACCGAGCACCCTGAGCACTGAGCATCCAGCACCCTGAGCACTGAGCACCCAGCACCCTGAGTACTGAGCACCCAGCACCCTGAGTACTGAGCACCCAGCACCCTGAGCAATGAGCACCCTGAGTACTGAGCACCCAGCACCCTGAGCAATGAGCACCCAGCACTCTGAGTACTGAGCAACCAGCACCCTGAGCACTGAGCACCCAGCACCCTGAGTACTGAGCATCCAGCACCCTGAGCACTGAGCACCCAGCTCCCTGTGTACTGAGCACTGAGCACCCAGCACCCCGAACACTGAGCACCCAGCACACTGTGTACTGAGCACTGAGTACCCAGCACCCCGAGCACTGAGCACCCAGCACCCTGAGCACTGAGCACCCTGAGTACTGAGCACCCAGCACCCCGAGCACTGAGCACCGTGCACCCCTAGCACTGAGCACCCAGCACCCCGAGCACTGAGCACCCAGCACCCTGAGTACTGAGGACCCAGCACCCCGAGCACTGAGCACCCAGCACCCTGAGTACTGAGCACCGAGCACCCTGAGTACTGAGCACCCAGCACCCTGAGCACTGAGCACCCAGCACCCTGAGCACTGAGCACCCAGCTCCCTGAGTACTGAGCACTGAGCACCCAGCACCCCGAGCACTGAGCACCCAGCACCCTGTGTACTGAGCACTGAGTACCCAGCACCCCGAGCACTGAGCACCCAGCACCCTGAGCACCCAGCACCCTGAGTACTGAGCACCCAGCACCCCGAGCACTGAGCACCGAGCACCCCGAGCACTGAGCACCCAGCACCCCGAGCACTGAGCACCCAGCACCCTGAGTACTGAGGACCCAGCACCCCGAGCACTGAGCACCCAGCACCCTGAGTACTGAGCACCGAGCACCCTGAGTACTGAGCACCCAGCACCCTGAGCACTGAGCACCCAGCACCCTGAGCACTGAGCACCCAGCACCCTGAGCACTGAGCACCCAGCACCCTGAGTACTGAGCACCCAATGTACTGAGCACTGAGAACCCTGAGCACTGAGCACCCAGCACCCTGAGTACTGAGCACCCAGCACCCTGAGTACTGAGCACCCAATGTACTGAGCACCGAGCACCCTGAGCACTGAGCACCCAGCACCCTGAGTACTGAGCACCCAGCACCCTGAGCACTGAGCACCCTGAGTACTGAGCACTGAGCACCCAGAGTACTGAGCAATGAGCACCCTGAGTACTGAGCACCCAGCACCCTGAGTACTGAGCACCCAGCACACTGAGTACTGAGCACTGAGCACCCAGCACCCCGAGCACTGAGCACCCAGCACCCTGAGTACTGAGCACCCAGCACCCTGAGCACTGAGCACCCAGCACCCTGAGTACTGAGCACCCAACACCCTGAGTACTGAGCACCCAGCGTACTGAGCACCGAGCACCCAGCACCCTGAGTACTGAGCAGCCAGCACCCTGAGTACTGAGCACCCAGCGTACTGAGCACCGAGCACCCAGCACCCTGAGTACTGAGCACCGAGCACCCTGAGTACTGAGCAGCCAGCACCCTGAGTACTGAGCACCCAGCACCCTGAGCACTGAGCACCAAGCACCCTGAGTACTGAGCACCCAGCACCCTGAGCACTGAGCAGCCAGCACCCTGAGTACTGAGCACTGAGCACCCAGCACCCAGAGCACTGAGCAGTCAGCACCCTGTGTACTGAGCACTGAGCACCCAGCACCATGAGCACTGGGCACCCTGAGTACTGAGCACCCAGCACCCTGAGCACTGTGCACCCAGCACCCCGAGCACTGAGCACCCAGCACCCTGAGCACTGAGCACTGAGCACCCTGAGTACTGAGCACTGAGCACCCTGAGCACGGAGCACCGAGCACCCTGAGTACTGAGCACTGAGCACCCTGAGCACTGAGCACCCAGCACCCTGAGCACTGAGCACCCAGCACAACGAGTACTGAGCACCCAGCACCCTGATTACTGAGCACCAAGCACCCCGAGCACTGAGCACCGAGCACCCCGAGCACTGAGCACCCAGCACCCCGAGCACTGAGCACCCAGCACCCTCAGAACTAAGCACCCAGCACCCTGAGTACTGAGCACCCAGCACCCAGAGCACTGAGCACCCAGCACCCTGAGTACTGAGCACTCAGCACCCTGAGCACTGAGCACCCAGCACCCTGAGTACTGAGCACCCAGCACCCTGAGTACTGAACACCCAGCACCCCGCGCACTGAGCACCCAGCATCCTGAGCACTGAGCAACGAGCACCCTGAGTACTGAGCAGCCAGCACCGTGAGTACTGAACACCCAGCACCCTGAGCACTGAGCACTGAGCACCCAGCACCCTGAGCACTAAGCACTGAGCACCCAGCACCCTGAGCACTGCGCACCCAGCACCCCGAGCACTGAGCACCCAGCACCCTGAGCACCCAGCACCCTGAGCACTGAGCACCCTGAGCACTGAGCACTGAGCACCCAGCACCCTGAGTACTGAGCACCCAACACTCTGAGCACTGAGCACCCAGCACGCTGAGTACTGAGCCCTGAGCACCCAGCACCCTGAGTACTGAGCACCCAGCACCCCGAGCACTGAGCACCCAGCAACCTGAGCCCTGAGCACCCTGAGTACTGAGCACTGAGCACCCTGAGTACTGAGCACCCAGCACCCTGAGTACTGAGCACCCAGCACCCTGAGCCCTGAGCACCCTGAGTACTGAGCACTGAGCACCCTGAGTACTGAGCACCCAGCACCCTGAGTACTGAGCACCCAGCACCCTGAGTACTGAGCACCCAGCACCCTGAGCAATGAGCACCCTGAGTACTGAGCACCCAGCACCCTGAGCAATGAGCACCCAGCACCCTGAGTACTGAGCAACCAGCACCCTGAGCACTGAGCACCCAGCACCCTGAGTACTGTGCATCCAGCACCCTGAGCACTGAGCACCCAGCTCCCTGAGTACTGAGCACTGAGCACCCAGCACCCCGAGCACTGAGCACCCAGCACCCTGTGTACTGAGCACTGAGTACCCAGCACCCCGAGCACTGAGCATCCAGCACCCTGAGCACTGAGCACCCTGAGTACTGAGCACTGAGCACCCTGCACCCTGAGTACTGAGCACCCAGCACCCTGAGCACTGAGCACCCTGAGTACTGAGCACCGAGCACCCTGACCACTGAGCACCCAGCACGCTGAGTACTGAGCACTGAGCACCCTGAGCACCGAGCACCCAGCACCCTGAGTACTGAGCACCGAGCACCCTGAGTACTGAGCACCCAGCACTCTGATCACTGAGCACCCAGCACCCTGACCACTGAGCAATGATCACGCCGAGTACTGAGCACCGAGCACCCCGAGCACTGAGCACCCAGCACCCTGAGTACTGAGCACCCAGCACCCTGAGCACTGAGCACCCAGCACCCTGAGTCCTGAGCACCGAGCACCCTGAGTACTGAGCACGCAGGACCCTGAATACTGAGCACCCAGCACCCTGAGTACTGAGCACCCAGCATACTGAGCACCGAGCACGCAGCACCCTGAGTACTGAGCACCCAGCACCCTGAGCACTGAGCACCCAGCACCCTGAGTACTGAGCACTGAGCACCCCGAGTACTGAGCACCGAGCACCCCGAGCACTGAGCACCCAGCACACCGAGCACCGAGCACCCTGAGTACTGAGCACCCAGCACCCTGAGCACTGAGCACCCAGCACCCTGAGCACTGAGCACCCAGCACCCTGAGCACTGAGCACCCTGCACCCTGAGTACTGGGCACCGAGCACCCCGAGCACTGATCACCCAGCACCCTGAGCACTGAGCACTCTTAGTACTGAGCACTGAGCACCCTGAGTACTGAGCACTGAGCACCCTGAGTACTGAGCACCCAGCACCCTGAGTACTGAGCACCCAGCACTCTGAGCAATGATCACCCTGAGTACTGAGCACCCAGCACCTTGAGCACTGAGCACCGAGCACGCCGTGCACTGGGCACCCAGCATCCGGAGTACTGAGCACCCAGCACCCTGAGTACTAAGCACCGAGCACCCTGAGTACTGAGCACCCAGCACCCTGAGCACTGATCACACAGCAACCTGAGTACTGAGCACCCCGAGCACTGAGCACCCAGCACCCTGAGTACTGAGCACCAAGCACCCCGAGCACTGAGCACCCAGCACCCCGAGCACTGAGCACCCAGCACCCCGAGCACTGAGCACCCAGCACCCTGAGTATTGAGCACCCAGCACCCTGAGTACTGAGCACCCAGCACCCCGAGCACTGAGCACCCAGCACCGCGAGCACTGAGCACCCAGCACCCTGAGCACTGAGCACCCAGCACCCCGAGCACTGAGCACCAAGCACCCTGAGTACTGAGCACTGAGCACCAAGCACCCCGAGCACTGAGCACTCAGCACCCTGAGTACTGAGCACTGAGCACCCAGCACCCCGAGCACTGAGCACCCAGCACCCTGAGCACTAAGCACCCAGCACCCGAGTACTGATAACCCAGCACCCCGAGAACTGAGCATCCAGCACCCCGAGAACTGAGCACCCAGCACCCCGAGCACTGAGCACCCAGCACCCCGAGCACCGAGCACCCTGAGTACTAAGCACCGAGCACCCTGAGCACGGAGCATCCAGCACCCTGAGCACTGAATACCCAGCACCCTGAGTACTGAGCACCCAGCACCCCGAGCACTGAGCACCCAGCACCCTGAGTACTGAGCACCCAGCACCCTGATCACAGAGCATCGAGCACCCTCATCACTGAGCACCCAGCAACCTGAGGACTGAGCACCCAGCACCCCGAGCACTGAGCTCCCAGCACCCTGAGCACTGAGCACCCTGAGTACTGAGCACTGAGCACCCTGAGTACTGAGCACTGAGCACCCTGAGTACTGAGCACCCAGCACCCTGAGTACTGAGCACCCAGCACCCTGAGAACTGAGCACTGAGCACCCTGAGCACTGAGCACCCAGCACCCTGAGCACTGAGCACCCAGCACCCCGAGCAGTGAGCACCCAGCACCCTGAGCCCTGAGCACCCGAGTACTGAGCACTGAGCACCCTGAGTACTGAGCACCCAGCACCCTTAGTACTGAGCACCCAGCACCCTGAGTACTGAGCACCCAGCACCCTGAGCAATGAGCACCCTGAGTACTGAGCACCCAGCACCCTGAGCAATGAGCACCCAGCACCCTGAGTACTGAGCAACCAGCACCCTGAGCACTGAGCACCCAGCACACTGAGTACTGAGCATCCAGCACCCTGAGCACTGAGCACCCAGCTCCCTGAGTACTGAGCACTGAGCACCCAGCACCCCGAGCACTGAGCACCCAGAACCCTGTGTACTGAGCACTGAGTACCCAGCACCCCGAGCACTGAGCACCCAGCACCCTGAGCACTGAGCACCCTGAGTACTGAGCACTGAGCACCCTGCACCCTGAGTACTGAGCACCCAGCACCCTGAGCACTGAGCACCCTGAGTACTGAGCACCGAGCACCCTGACCACTGATCACCCAGCACGCTGAGTACTGAGCACTGAGCACCCTGAGCACTGAGCACCCAGCACCCTGAGTACTGAGCACCGAGCACCCTGAGTACTGAGCACCCAGCACTCTGAGCACTGAGCACCCAGCACCCTGAGCACTGGGCACTGAGCACCCCGAGTACTGAGCACCGAGCAGCCCGAGCACTGAGCACCCAGCACCCTGAGTACTGAGCACCCAGCACCCTGAGCACTGAGCACCCAGCACCCTGAGTCCTGAGCACCGAGCACCCTGAGTACTGAGCACGCAGGACCCTGAGTACTGAGCACCCAGCACCCTGAGTACTGAGCACCCAGCATACTGAGCACCGAGCACGCAGCACCCTGAGTACTGAGCACCCAGCACCCTGAGCACTGAGCACCCAGCACCCTGAGTACTGAGCACTGAGCACCCCGAGTACTGAGCACCGAGCACCCCGAGCACTGAGCACCCAGCACACCGAGCACCGAGCACCCTGAGTACTGAGCACCCAGCACCCTGAGCACTGAGCACCCAGCACCCTGAGCACTGAGCACCCAGCACCCTGAGCACTGAGCACCCTGCACCCTCAGTACTGGGCACCGAGCACCCCGAGCACTGATCACCCAGCACCCTGAGCACTGAGCACCCTTAGTACTGAGCACTGAGCACCCTGAGTACTGAGCACTGAGCACCCTGAGTACTGAGCACCCAGCACCCTGAGTACTGAGCACCCAGCACTCTGAGCAATGATCACCCTGAGTACTGAGCACCCAGCACCTTGAGCACTGAGCACCGAGCACGCCGTGCACTGGGCACCCAGCACCCGGAGTACTGAGCACCCAGCACCCTGAGTACTAAGCACCGAGCACCCTGAGTACTGAGCACCCAGCACCCTGAGCACTGAGCACCCAGCACCCTGAGCACTGAGCACCCAGCACCCCGAGCACTGAGCACCAAGCACCCTGAGTACTGAGCACTGAGCACCCAGCACCCCGAGCACTGAGCACTCTGCACCCTGAGTACTGAGCACTGAGCACCCAGCACCCCGAGCACTGAGCACCCAGCACCCTGAGCACTGAGCACCCAGCACCCGAGTACTGAGCACCCAGCACAATGAGTACTGAGCACCCAGCTCCCTGAGTACTGAGCACCCAGCACCCCGAGTACTGAGCACCCAGCACCCTGAGTACTGAGCACTCAGCACCCTGAGCACTGAGGACCCAGCACCCTGAGTACTGAGCACCGAGCACCCTGAGTACTGAGCATCCAGCACCCTGAGTACTGAGCACCCAGCACACTGAGTACTGAGCACCCAGCACCCTGAGCACTGATCACCCAGCACCCTGAGTACTGAGCACCGAGTACCCTGAGTACTGAGCACCCAGCACCCCGAGCTCTGAGCACTCAGCACCCTGAGTACTGAGCACTGAGCACCCAGCACCCCGAGCACTGAGCACCCAGCACCCTGTGTACTGAGCACTGAGTACCCAGTACCCCGAGCACTGAGAACCAGCACCCTGAGCAGTGAGCACCCAGCACCGCGAGTACTGAACACACAGCACCCCGAGCACTGAGCAACCAGCACCCTGAGCACTTAGCACCCAGCACGCTGAGTACTGAGCACCCAGCACCCCGAGTACTGAGCAACCAGCACCCTGAGCACTGTGCACCCAGCACCCTGAGCACTGAGCACCGAGAACCCTGAGTACTGAGCACGGAGCACCCTGAGTACTGAGCACCCAGCACCCTGAGCACTGAGCACCCAGCAACCTGAGCACTGAGCACCCAGCACCCTGAGTACTGAGCACCCAACACCCTGAGTACTGAACACCCAGCACCCCGAGCACTGAGCACCCAGCACCCTGAGCACTGAGCACCGAGCACCCTGAGTACTGAGCACCGAGCACCCTGAGTACTGAGCACCCAGCACCCTGAGCACTGAGCACCCAGCACCCTGAGCACTGAGCACCCAGCACCCTGAGTACTGAGCACCCAGCACCCTGAATACTGAACACCCAGCACCCTGAGCACTGAGCACTGAGCACCCAGCACCCTGAGCACTGAGCACTGAGCACCCAGCACCCTGAGCACTGAGCACCCAGCACCCCGAGCACTGAGCACCCAGCACCCTGAGCACCCAGCACCCTGAGCACTGAGCACCCTGAGCACTGAGCACCCAGCACCCTGAGTACTGAGCACCCAACAATCTGAGCACTGAGCACCCAGCACGCTGAGTACTGAGCCCTGAGCACCCAGCACCCTGAGTACTGAGCACCCAGCACCCCGAGCACTGAGCACCCAGCACCCTGTGTACTGAGCATCGAGCACCCCGAGCACTGAGCAACCAGCACCCTGAGTACTGAGCACCCAGCACCCCGAGAATGAGCACCCAGCACCCCGAGCACTGAGCACCCAGCACCCTGAGCACTGAGCACCCAGCACCCTGAGTACTGAGCACCCTGAGTACTGACCACCCAGCACCCTGAGTACTGAGCACACTGCACCCCGAGCACTGAGCTCCCTGAGTACTGAGCACCCAGCACCCAGGGTACTGAGCACGAGGCACCCTGAGCACTGAGCACCCAGCACCCTAAGTACTGAGCATCCAGCACCCCGAGCACTGAGCACCCAGCACCCTGAGTACTGAGCACTGAGCACCCAGCACCCCGAGCACTGAGCACTCAGCACCCTGTGTACTGAGCACTGAGTACCCAGCACCCCGAGCACTGAGCACCGAGCACCCTGAGTACTGAGCACTGAGCACCCAGCACCCCGAGCACTGAGCACCCAGCACCTTGAGTACTGAGCACTGAGCACCCTGAGTACTGAGCACCCAGCACCCTGAGCACTGAGCACCCAGCACCCTGAGCACTGAGCACCCAGCACCCTGAGTACTGAGCACCCAATGTACTGAGCACTGAGCACCCTGAGCACTGAGCACCCAGCACCCTGAGTACTGAGCACCCAGCACCCTGAGTACTGAGCACCCAATGTTCTGAGCACCGAGCACCCTGAGCACTGAGCACCGAGCACCCTGAGTACTGAGCACCCAGCACACCGAGTACTGAGCACCCAGCACCCTGAGTACTGAGCACCCAGCACCCCGAGCACTGAGCACCGAGCACCCCGAGCACTGAGCACCCAGCACCCCGAGCACTGAGCACCCAGGACCCTGAGTACTGAGCACCCAGCACCCTGAGCACTGAGCACCCAGCACCTTGAGTACTGAGCACCGAGCACCCTGAGTAATGAGCACCCAGCACCCTGAGCACTGAGCACCCAGCACCCTGAGCACTGAGCACCCAGCACCCTGAGCACTGAGCACCCAGCACCCTGAGTACTGAGCACCCAATGTACTGAGCACTGAGCACCCTGAGCACTGAGCACCCAGCACCCTGAGTACTGAGCACCCAGCGGCCTGAGTACTGAGCACCCAATGTACTGAGCACCGAGCACCCTGAGCACTGAGCACCCAGCACCCTGAGTACTGAGCACCCAGCACCCTGAGAACTGAGCACCCTGAGTACTGAGCACTGAGCACCCTGAGTACTGAGCAATGAGCACCCTGAGTACTGAGCACCCAGCACCCTGAGTACTGAGCACCCAGCAACCTGAGCACTGAGCACCGAGCACCCTGAGCACTGAGCACCCAGCACCCTGAGCACTGAGCACCCAGCACCCCGAGCACTGAGCACCCAGCACCCTGAGCACTGAGAACCCTGAGTACTGAGCACTGAGCACCCTGAGTACTGAGCACTGAGCACCCTGTGTATTGAGCACCCAGCACCCTGAGTACTGAGCACCCAGCGGCCTGAGTACTGAGCACCCAATGTACTGAGCACCGAGCACCCTGAGCACTGAGCACCCAGCACCCTGAGTACTGAGCACCCAGCACCCTGAGCACTGAGCACCCTGAGTACTGAGCACTGAGCACCCTGAGTACTGAGCAATGAGCACCCTGAGTACTGAGCACCCAGCACCCTGAGTACTGAGCACCCAGCACCCTGAGCACTGAGCACCCAGCACCCTGAGCACTGAGCACCCAGCACCCTGAGCACTGAGCACCCAGCACCCCGAGCACTGAGCACCCAGCACCCTGAGCACTGAGAACCCTGAGTACTGAGCACTGAGCACCCTGAGTACTGAGCACTGAGCACCCTGTGTATTGAGCACCCAGCACCCTGAGTACTGAGCACCCAGGACCCGGAGCAATGAGCACCCGGAGTACTGAGCACCCAGCACCCTGAGTACTAAGCACCGAGCACCCTGAGTACTGAGCACTCAGTACCCTGAGCACTGAACACACAGCACCCTGAGTACTGAGCTCCCCGAGCACTGAGCACCCAGCACCCTGAGCACTGAGGACCCAGCACCCTGAGTACTGAGCACCCAGCACCCTGAGCACTGAGCACCCAGCACCCTGAGTACTGAGCACCCAGCACCCTGAGCACTGAGCACCCAGCACCCTGAGTACTGAGCATCCAGCACCCTGAGCACTGAACAGCCAGCACCCTGAGTACTGAGCACTGAGCACCCAGCACCTAGAGAACTGAGCACTCAGCACCCTGTGTACTGAGCACTGAGCACCCAGCACCCTGAGCACTGAGCACCCTGAGTTCTGAGCACCCAGCACCCTGAGCACTGAGCACCCAGCACCCCGAGCACTGAGCACCCAGCACCCTGAGCACTGAGCACTGAGCACCCTGTGTACTGAGCACTGAGCACCCTGAGCACTGAGCACCGAGCACCCTGAGTACTGAGCACTGAGCACCCTGAGCACTGAGCACCCAGCACCCTGAGTACTGAGCACCGAGCACCCTGAGCACTGAGGACCGAGCACCCTGAGTACTAAGCACACAGCACCCTGAGTACTGAGCACCCAGCACCCTGAGCACTGAGCACCCAGCACGCTGAGTACTGAGCACTGAGCACCCTGCGTACTGAGCACCGAGCACCCTGAGCACTGAGCACCCAGCACGCTGAGTACTGAGCTCTGAGCACTCTGAGTACTGAGCACCGAGCACCCTGAGTACTGAGCACCCAGCACTCTGAGCACTGAGCACCCAGCACCCTGAGCACTGAGCACCCAGCACCCCGAGCACTGAGCACCCAGCAACCCGAGCACTGAGCACCCAGCACCCCGAGCACTGAGCACCCAGCACCCTGAGCACTGAGCACTGAGCACCCTAAGTACTGAGCACTGAGCACCCTGAGTACTGAGCACCCAGCACCCTGAGTACTGAGCACCCAGCACCCCGAGCACTGAGCACCCAGCACCCTGAGTAGTGAGCACCGAGCACCCTGAGTACTGAGCACCCAGCACCCTGAGTACTGAGCACCCAGCGTACTGAGCACCGAGCACCCAGCACCCTGAGTACTGAGCACCCAGCACCCTGAGCACTGAGCACCCAGCACCCTGAGTACTGAGCACTGAGCACCCTGAGTACTGAGCACCGAGCACCCCGAGCACTGAGCACCCAGCACCCCGAGCACCGAGCACCCAGCACCCTGAGCACTGAGCACCCAGCACCCTGAGCACTGAGAACCCAGCACCCTGAGTACTGAGAACCCAGCACCTGAGTACTGAGCACCCAACGTACTGAGCACCGAGCACCCTGACCACTGAGCCCCCAGCACCCTGAGTACTGAGCACCCAGCACCCTGAGCAATGAGCACCCTGAGTACTGGGCACCCAGCACCTTGAGCACTGAGCACCGAGCACCCCGAGCACTGAGCACCCAGCACCCGAAGTACTGAGCACCCAGCACCCTGAGTACTAAGCACCGAGCACCCTGAGTACTGAGCACCCAGCACACTGAGCACGGAGCACCCAGCACCCTGAGCACTGAGCAAACAGAACCCTGAGCACTGAGCAACCAGCACCCTGAGTACTGAGCACTGAGCACCCAGCACCCCGAGCACGGAGCTCCCAGCACCCTTAGTACTGAGCACTGAGCACCCAGCACCCCGAGCACTGAGCACCCAGCACCCTGAGCACTGAGCACCCAGCACCCGAGTACTGATCACCCAGCACCCTGGGTACTGAGCACCCCGCACCATGAGTACTGAGCACCCAGCACGCTGAGCACTGAGCACCCAGCACCCTGAGCACTGATCACCCAGCACCCCGAGCACTGCACACCCAGCACCCTGAGTACTGAGCACCCAGCACCCTGAGCACTGAGCACCCAGCACCCTGAGCACTGAGCACCCAGCACCCTGAGCAATGAGCACCCAGCACCCTGAGTAGTGAGCACCCAACGTACTGAGCACCGAGCACCCCGAGCACTGAGCACCCAGCACCCTGAGTACTGAGCACTGAGCACCCCGAGCACTGAGCACCCAGCACCCTGAGCACTGAGCACCCAGCACCCCGAGCACTGAGCACCCAGCACCCTGAGCACCCAGCACCCTGAGCACTGAGCACCCTGAGCACTGAGCACTGAGCACCCAGCACCCTGAGTACTGAGCACCCAACACTCTGAGCACTGAGCACCCAGCACGCTGACTACTGATCCCTGAGCACCCAGCACCCTGAGTACTGAGCACCCAGCACCCCGAGCACTGAGCACCAAGCACCCTGTGTACTGAGCATCGAGCACCCTGAGCACTGAGCAACCAGCACCCTGAGTACTGAGCACCCAGCACCCCGAGAATGAGCACCCAGCACCCCGAGCACTGAGCACCCAGCACCCTGAGCACTGAGCACCCAGCACCCTGAGTACTGAGCACCCAGCACCCTGAGCACTGAGCACCCAGCACCCTGAGCACTGAGCACCCAGCACCCTGAGCACTGAGCACCCAGCACCCCGAGCACTGAGCACCCAGCACCCTGAGCACTGAGAACCCTGAGTACTGAGCACTGAGCACCCTGAGTACTGAGCACTGAGCACCCTGTGTATTGAGCACCCAGCACCCTGAGTACTGAGCACCCAGGACCCGGAGCAATGAGCACCCGGAGTACTGAGCACCCAGCACCCTGAGTACTAAGCACCGAGCACCCTGAGTACTGAGCACTCAGTACCCTGAGCACTGAACACACAGCACCCTGAGTACTGAGCTCCCCGAGCACTGAGCACCCAGCACCCTGAGCACTGAGGACCCAGCACCCTGAGTACTGAGCACCCAGCACCCTGAGCACTGAGCACCCAGCACCCTGAGTACTGAGCACCCAGCACCCTGAGCACTGAGCACCCAGCACCCTGAGTACTGAGCATCCAGCACCCTGAGCACTGAACAGCCAGCACCCTGAGTACTGAGCACTGAGCACCCAGCACCTAGAGAACTGAGCACTCAGCACCCTGTGTACTGAGCACTGAGCACCCAGCACCCTGAGCACTGAGCACCCTGAGTTCTGAGCACCCAGCACCCTGAGCACTGAGCACCCAGCACCCCGAGCACTGAGCACCCAGCACCCTGAGCACTGAGCACTGAGCACCCTGTGTACTGAGCACTGAGCACCCTGAGCACTGAGCACCGAGCACCCTGAGTACTGAGCACTGAGCACCCTGAGCACTGAGCACCCAGCACCCTGAGTACTGAGCACCGAGCACCCTGAGCACTGAGGACCGAGCACCCTGAGTACTAAGCACACAGCACCCTGAGTACTGAGCACCCAGCACCCTGAGCACTGAGCACCCAGCACGCTGAGTACTGAGCACTGAGCACCCTGCGTACTGAGCACCGAGCACCCTGAGCACTGAGCACCCAGCACGCTGAGTACTGAGCTCTGAGCACTCTGAGTACTGAGCACCGAGCACCCTGAGTACTGAGCACCCAGCACTCTGAGCACTGAGCACCCAGCACCCTGAGCACTGAGCACCCAGCACCCCGAGCACTGAGCACCCAGCAACCCGAGCACTGAGCACCCAGCACCCCGAGCACTGAGCACCCAGCACCCTGAGCACTGAGCACTGAGCACCCTAAGTACTGAGCACTGAGCACCCTGAGTACTGAGCACCCAGCACCCTGAGTACTGAGCACCCAGCACCCCGAGCACTGAGCACCCAGCACCCTGAGTAGTGAGCACCGAGCACCCTGAGTACTGAGCACCCAGCACCCTGAGTACTGAGCACCCAGCGTACTGAGCACCGAGCACCCAGCACCCTGAGTACTGAGCACCCAGCACCCTGAGCACTGAGCACCCAGCACCCTGAGTACTGAGCACTGAGCACCCTGAGTACTGAGCACCGAGCACCCCGAGCACTGAGCACCCAGCACCCCGAGCACCGAGCACCCAGCACCCTGAGCACTGAGCACCCAGCACCCTGAGCACTGAGAACCCAGCACCCTGAGTACTGAGAACCCAGCACCTGAGTACTGAGCACCCAACGTACTGAGCACCGAGCACCCTGACCACTGAGCCCCCAGCACCCTGAGTACTGAGCACCCAGCACCCTGAGCAATGAGCACCCTGAGTACTGGGCACCCAGCACCTTGAGCACTGAGCACCGAGCACCCCGAGCACTGAGCACCCAGCACCCGAAGTACTGAGCACCCAGCACCCTGAGTACTAAGCACCGAGCACCCTGAGTACTGAGCACCCAGCACACTGAGCACGGAGCACCCAGCACCCTGAGCACTGAGCAAACAGAACCCTGAGCACTGAGCAACCAGCACCCTGAGTACTGAGCACTGAGCACCCAGCACCCCGAGCACGGAGCTCCCAGCACCCTTAGTACTGAGCACTGAGCACCCAGCACCCCGAGCACTGAGCACCCAGCACCCTGAGCACTGAGCACCCAGCACCCGAGTACTGATCACCCAGCACCCTGGGTACTGAGCACCCCGCACCATGAGTACTGAGCACCCAGCACGCTGAGCACTGAGCACCCAGCACCCTGAGCACTGAGCACCCAGCACCCCGAGCACTGCACACCCAGCACCCTGAGTACTGAGCACCCAGCACCCTGAGCACTGAGCACCCAGCACCCTGAGCACTGAGCACCCAGCACCCTGAGCAATGAGCACCCAGCACCCTGAGTAGTGAGCACCCAACGTACTGAGCACCGAGCACCCCGAGCACTGAGCACCCAGCACCCTGAGTACTGAGCACTGAGCACCCCGAGCACTGAGCACCCAGCACCCTGAGCACTGAGCACCCAGCACCCCGAGCACTGAGCACCCAGCACCCTGAGCACCCAGCACCCTGAGCACTGAGCACCCTGAGCACTGAGCACTGAGCACCCAGCACCCTGAGTACTGAGCACCCAACACTCTGAGCACTGAGCACCCAGCACGCTGACTACTGATCCCTGAGCACCCAGCACCCTGAGTACTGAGCACCCAGCACCCCGAGCACTGAGCACCAAGCACCCTGTGTACTGAGCATCGAGCACCCTGAGCACTGAGCAACCAGCACCCTGAGTACTGAGCACCCAGCACCCCGAGAATGAGCACCCAGCACCCCGAGCACTGAGCACCCAGCACCCTGAGCACTGAGCACCCAGCACCCTGAGTACTGAGCACCCTGAGTACTGACCACCCAGCACCCTGAGTACTGAGCACACTGCACCCCGAGCACTGAGCTCCCTGAGTACTGAGCACCCAGCACTCTGAGTACTGAGCACACAGCACCCTGAGTACTGAGCACTGAGCACCCAGAGAACTGAGCACCCAGCACCCCGAGGACTGAGCACCCATCACCCTGTGCACTGAGCACTGAGCATTCAGCACCCTGAGCACTGAGCACCCTGAGCTCTTAGCACCCTGAGTACAGAGCACCCAGCACCCTGAGTACTGAGCACCCAGCACCCTGAGCACTGAGCACCCAGCACCCTGAGTACTGAGCACCCAGCACCCTGAGTACTGAGCACCGAGCACCCCGAGCACTGAGCACCCAGCACCCTGAGCACTGAGCACCCAGCACCCTGAGCACTGAGCACCCAGCACCCCGAGTACTGAGCACCGAGCACCCCGAGCACTGAGCACCCAGCACCCCGAGAACTGAGCACCCAGCACCCTGAGCACTGAGCACCCAGCACCCCGAGTACTGAGCACCCAGCACCCCGAGTACTGAGCACTGAGCACCCTGAGTACTGAGCACCCAGCACCCCGAGTACTGAGCACTGAGCACTATGAGTACTGAGCACCCAGCACCCTGAGTACTGAGCACCCAGTACCCTGAGCACTGAACACACAGAACCCTGAGTACTGAGCACCCCGAGCACTGAGCACCCAGCACCCTGAGCACTGAGGACCCAGCACCCTGAGTACTGAGCACCCAGCACCCTGAGCACTGAGCACCCAGCACCCTGAGTACTGAGCACGAGGCACCCTGAGCACTGAGCACCCAGCACCCTAAGTACTGAGCATCCAGCACCCCGAGCACTGAGCACCCAGCACCCTGAGTACTGAGCACCCAGCACCCTGAGCACTGAGCACCCAGCACCCTGAGTACTGAGCACGAGGCACCCTGAGCACTGAGCACCCAGCACAGTAAGTACTGAGCATCCAGCACCCCGAGCACTGAGCACCCAGCACCCTGAGTACTGAGCACCCAGCACCCTGAGTACTGAGCACCCAGCACCCGGAGCACTGAGCACTCAGCACCCTGTGTACTGAGCACTGAGTACCCAGCACCCCGAGCACTGAGCACCGAGCACCCTGAGTACTGAGCATTGAGCACCCAGCACCCTGAGCACTGAGCACTCAGCACCCTGTGTACTGAGCACTGAGCACCCAGCACCCCGAGCACTGAGCACCGAGCACCCTGAGTACTGAGCACCCAGCACACCGAGTACTGAGCACCCAGCACCCTGAGTACTGAGCACCCAGCACCCCGAGCACTGAGCACCGAGCACCCCGAGCACTGAGCACCCAGCACCCCGAGCACTGAGCACCCAGCACCCTGAGTACTGAGCACCCAGCACCCCGAGCACTGAGCACCCAGCACCCTGATTACTGAGCACCGAGCACCCTGAGTACTGAGCACCCAGCACCCTGAGCACTGAGCACCCAGCACCCTGAGCACTGAGCACCCAGCACCCTGAGCACTGAGCACCCAGCACCCCGAGCACTGAGCACCCAGCACCCTGAGCACTGAGCACCCAGCACCCTGAGCACTGAGCACCCAGCACCCCGAGCACTGAGCACCAAGCACCCTGAGTACTGAGCACTGAGCACCCAGCACCCCGAGCACTGAGCACTCTGCACCCTGAGTACTGAGCACTGAGCACCCAGCACCCCGAGCACTGAGCACCCAGCACCCTGAGCACTGAGCACCCAGCACCCGAGTACTGAGCACCCAGCACAATGAGTACTGAGCACCCAGCTCCCTGAGTACTGAGCACCCAGCACCCCGAGTACTGAGCACCCAGCACCCTGAGTACTGAGCACTCAGCCCCCTGAGCACTGAGGACCCAGCACCCTGAGTACTGAGCACCGAGCACCCTGAGTACTGAGCACCCAGCACCCTGAGTACTGAGCACCCAGCACACTGAGTACTGAGCACCCAGCACCCTGAGCACTGATCACCCAGCACCCTGAGTACTGAGCACCGAGTACCCTGAGTACTGAGCACCCAGCACCCCGAGCTCTGAGCACTCAGCACCCTGAGTACTGAGCACTGAGCACCCAGCACCCCGAGCACTGAGCACCCAGCACCCTGTGTACTGAGCACTGAGTACCCAGTACCCCGAGCACTGAGAACCAGCACCCTGAGCAGTGAGCACCCAGCACCGCGAGTACTGAACACACAGCACCCCGAGCACTGAGCAACCAGCACCCTGAGCACTGAGCACCCAGCACGCTGAGTACTGAGCACCCAGCACCCCGAGTACTGAGCAACCAGCACCCTGAGCACTGTGCACCCAGCACCCTGAGCACTGAGCACCGAGAACCCTGAGTACTGAGCACGGAGCACCCTGAGTACTGAGCACCCAGCACCCTGAGCACTGAGCACCCAGCAACCTGAGCACTGAGCACCCAGCACCCTGAGTACTGAGCACCCAACACCCTGAGTACTGAACACCCAGCACCCCGAGCACTGAGCACCCAGCACCCTGAGCACTGAGCACCGAGCACCCTGAGTACTGAGCACCGAGCACCCTGAGTACTGAGCACCCAGCACCCTGAGCACTGAGCACCCAGCACCCTGAGCACTGAGCACCCAGCACCCTGAGTACTGAGCACCCAGCACCCTGAGTACTGAACACCCAGCACCCTGAGCACTGAGCACTGAGCACCCAGCACCCTGAGCACTGAGCACTGAGCACCCAGCACCCTGAGCACTGAGCACCCAGCACCCCGAGCACTGAGCACCCAGCACCCTGAGCACCCAGCACCCTGAGCACTGAGCACCCTGAGCACTGAGCACCCAGCACCCTGAGTACTGAGCACCCAACACTCTGAGCACTGAGCACCCAGCACGCTGAGTACTGAGCCCTGAGCACCCAGCACCCTGAGTACTGAGCACCCAGCACCCCGAGCACTGAGCACCCAGCACCCTGTGTACGGAGCATCGAGCACCCCGAGCACTGAGCAACCAGCACCCTGAGTACTGAGCACCCAGCACCCCGAGAATGAGCACCCAGCACCCCGAGCACTGAGCACCCAGCACCCTGAGCACTGAGCACCCAGCACCCTGAGTACTGAGCACCCTGAGTACTGACCACCCAGCACCCTGAGTACTGAGCACACTGCACCCCGAGCACTGAGCTCCCTGAGTACTGAGCACCCAGCACCCAGGGTACTGAGCACGAGGCACCCTGAGCACTGAGCACCCAGCACCCTAAGTACTGAGCATCCAGCACCCCGAGCACTGAGCACCCAGCACCCTGAGTACTGAGCACTGAGCACCCAGCACCCCGAGCACTGAGCACTCAGCACCCTGTGTACTGAGCACTGAGTACCCAGCACCCCGAGCACTGAGCACCGAGCACCCTGAGTACTGAGCACTGAGCACCCAGCACCCCGAGCACTGAGCACCCAGCACCTTGAGTACTGAGCACTGAGCACCCTGAGTACTGAGCACCCAGCACCCTGAGCACTGAGCACCCAGCACCCTGAGCACTGAGCACCCAGCACCCTGAGTACTGAGCACCCAATGTACTGAGCACTGAGCACCCTGAGCACTGAGCACCCAGCACCCTGAGTACTGAGCACCCAGCACCCTGAGTACTGAGCACCCAATGTTCTGAGCACCGAGCACCCTGAGCCCTGAGCACCCAGCACCCTGAGTACTGAGCACCCAGCACCCTGAGCACTGAGCACCCTGAGTACTGAGCACTGAGCACCCTGAGTACTGAGCAATGAGCACCCTGAGTACTGAGCACCCAGCACCCTGAGTACTGAGCACCCAGCAACCTGAGCACTGAGCACCGAGCACCCTGAGCACTGAGCACCCAGCACCCTGAGCACTGAGCACCCAGCACCCTGAGCACTGAGCACCCAGCACCCCGCGCACTGAGCACCCAGCACCCTGAGCACTGAGAACCCTGAGTACTGAGCACTGAGCACCCTGAGTACTGAGCACTGAGCACCCTGAGTATTGAGCACCCAGCACCCTGAGTACTGAGCACCCAGGACCCGGAGCAATGAGCACCCTGAGTACTGAGCACCCAGCACCCTGAGCACTGAGCACCGAGCACCCCGAGCACTGAGCACCCAGCACCCGGAGTACTGAGCACCCAGCACCCTGAGTACTAAGCACCGAGCACCCTGAGTACTGAGCACCCAGTACCCTGAGCACTGAACCCACAGCACCCTGAGTACTGAGCTCCCCGAGCACTGAGCACCCAGCACCCCGAGCACTGAGCACCCAGCACCCTGAGCACTGAGCACTGAGCACCCTGAGTACTGAGCACTGAGCACCCTGAGCACTGAGCACCGAGCACCCTGAGTACTGAGCACTGAGCACACTGAGCACTGAGCACCCAGCACCCTGAGTACTGAGCACCGAGCACCCTGAGCACTGAGGACCGAGCACCCTGAGTACTAAGCACACAGCACCCTGAGTACTGAGCACCCAGCACCCTGAGCACTGAGCACCCAGCACGCTGAGTACTGAGCACTGAGCACCCTGCATACTGAGCACCGAGCACCCTGAGCACTGAGCACCCAGCACGCTGAGTACTGAGCTCTGAGCACTCTGAGTACTGAGCACCGAGCACCCTGAGTACTGAGCACCCAGCACTCTGAGCACTGAGCACCCAGCACCCTGAGCAGTGAGCACCCAGCACCCCGAGCACTGAGCACCCAGCAACCCGAGCACTGAGCACCCAGCACCCCGAGCACTGAGCACCCAGCACCCTAAGCACTGAGCACTGAGCACCCTAAGTACTGAGCACTGAGCACCCTGAGTACTGAGCACCCAGCACCCTGAGTACTGAGCACCCAGCACCCTGAGCACTGAGCACCCAGCACCCTGAGTAGTGAGCACCGAGCACCCTGAGTACTGAGCAACCAGCACCCTGAGTACTGAGCACCCAGCGTACTGAGCACCGAGCACCCAGCACCCTGAGTACTGAGCACCCAGCACCCTGAGCACTGAGCACCCAGCACCCTGAGTACTGAGCAGCCAGCACCCTGAGTACTGAGCACCCAGCGTACTGAGCACCGAGCACCCAGCACCCTGAGTACTGAGCACCGAGCACCCTGAGTACTGAGCAGCCAGCACCCTGAGTACTGAGCACCCAGCACCCTGAGCACTGAGCACCAAGCACCCTGAGTACTGAGCACCCAGCACCCTGAGCACTGAGCAGCCAGCACCCTGAGTACTGAGCACTGAGCACCCAGCACCCAGAGCACTGAGCAGTCAGCACCCTGTGTACTGAGCACTGAGCACCCAGCACCATGAGCACTGGGCACCCTGAGTACTGAGCACCCAGCACCCTGAGCACTGTGCACCCAGCACCCCGAGCACTGAGCACCCAGCACCCTGAGCACTGAGCACTGAGCACCCTGAGTACTGAGCACTGAGCAACGAGCACCCTGAGTACTGAGTAGCCAGCACCGTGAGTACTGAACACCCAGCACCCTGAGCACTGAGCACTGAGCACCCAGCACCCTGAGCACTAAGCACTGAGCACCCAGCACCCTGAGCACTGCGCACCCAGCACCCCGAGCACTGAGCACCCAGCACCCTGAGCACCCAGCACCCTGAGCACTGAGCACCCTGAGCACTGAGCACTGAGCACCCAGCACCCTGAGTACTGAGCACCCAACACTCTGAGCACTGAGCACCCAGCACGCTGAGTACTGAGCCCTGAGCACCCAGCACCCTGAGTACTGAGCACCCAGCACCCCGAGCACTGAGCACCCAGCAACCTGAGCCCTGAGCACCCTGAGTACTGAGCACTGAGCACCCTGAGTACTGAGCACCCAGCACCCTGAGTACTGAGCACCCAGCACCCTGAGCCCTGAGCACCCTGAGTACTGAGCACTGAGCACCCTGAGTACTGAGCACCCAGCACCCTGAGTACTGAGCACCCAGCACCCTGAGTACTGAGCACCCAGCACCCTGAGCAATGAGCACCCTGAGTACTGAGCACCCAGCACCCTGAGCAATGAGCACCCAGCACCCTGAGTACTGAGCAACCAGCACCCTGAGCACTGAGCACCCAGCACCCTGAGTACTGTGCATCCAGCACCCTGAGCACTGAGCACCCAGCTCCCTGAGTACTGAGCACTGAGCACCCAGCACCCCGAGCACTGAGCACCCAGCACCCTGTGTACTGAGCACTGAGTACCCAGCACCCCGAGCACTGAGCATCCAGCACCCTGAGCACTGAGCACCCTGAGTACTGAGCACTGAGCACCCTGCACCCTGAGTACTGAGCACCCAGCACCCTGAGCACTGAGCACCCTGAGTACTGAGCACCGAGCACCCTGACCACTGAGCACCCAGCACGCTGAGTACTGAGCACTGAGCACCCTGAGCACCGAGCACCCAGCACCCTGAGTACTGAGCACCGAGCACCCTGAGTACTGAGCACCCAGCACTCTGATCACTGAGCACCCAGCACCCTGACCACTGAGCAATGAGCACGCCGAGTACTGAGCACCGAGCACCCCGAGCACTGAGCACCCAGCACCCTGAGTACTGAGCACCCAGCACCCTGAGCACTGAGCACCCAGCACCCTGAGTCCTGAGCACCGAGCACCCTGAGTACTGAGCACGCAGGACCCTGAATACTGAGCACCCAGCACCCTGAGTACTGAGCACCCAGCATACTGAGCACCGAGCACGCAGCACCCTGAGTACTGAGCACCCAGCACCCTGAGCACTGAGCACCCAGCACCCTGAGTACTGAGCACTGAGCACCCCGAGTACTGAGCACCGAGCACCCCGAGCACTGAGCACCCAGCACACCGAGCACCGAGCACCCTGAGTACTGAGCACCCAGCACCCTGAGCACTGAGCACCCAGCACCCTGAGCACTGAGCACCCAGCACCCTGAGCACTGAGCACCCTGCACCCTGAGTACTGGGCACCGAGCACCCCGAGCACTGATCACCCAGCACCCTGAGCACTGAGCACTCTTAGTACTGAGCACTGAGCACCCTGAGTACTGAGCACTGAGCACCCTGAGTACTGAGCACCCAGCACCCTGAGTACTGAGCACCCAGCACTCTGAGCAATGATCACCCTGAGTACTGAGCACCCAGCACCTTGAGCACTGAGCACCGAGCACGCCGTGCACTGGGCACCCAGCATCCGGAGTACTGAGCACCCAGCACCCTGAGTACTAAGCACCGAGCACCCTGAGTACTGAGCACCCAGCACCCTGAGCACTGATCACACAGCAACCTGAGTACTGAGCACCCCGAGCACTGAGCACCCAGCACCCTGAGTACTGAGCACCAAGCACCCCGAGCACTGAGCACCCAGCACCCCGAGCACTGAGCACCCAGCACCCCGAGCACTGAGCACCCAGCACCCTGAGTATTGAGCACCCAGCACCCTGAGTACTGAGCACCCAGCACCCCGAGCACTGAGCACCCAGCACCGCGAGCACTGAGCACCCAGCACCCTGAGCACTGAGCACCCAGCACCCCGAGCACTGAGCACCAAGCACCCTGAGTACTGAGCACTGAGCACCAAGCACCCCGAGCACTGAGCACTCAGCACCCTGAGTACTGAGCACTGAGCACCCAGCACCCCGAGCACTGAGCACCCAGCACCCTGAGCACTAAGCACCCAGCACCCGAGTACTGATCACCCAGCACCCCGAGAACTGAGCATCCAGCACCCCGAGCACTGAGCACCCAGCACCCCGAGCACTGAGCACCCAGCACCCCGAGCACCGAGCACCCTGAGTACTAAGCACCGAGCACCCTGAGCACGGAGCATCCAGCACCCTGAGCACTGAATACCCAGCACCCTGAGTACTGAGCACCCAGCACCCCGAGCACTGAGCACCCAGCACCCTGAGTACTGAGCACCCAGCACCCTGATCACAGAGCATCGAGCACCCTCATCACTGAGCACCCAGCAACCTGAGGACTGAGCACCCAGCACCCCGAGCACTGAGCTCCCAGCACCCTGAGCACTGAGCACCCTGAGTACTGAGCACTGAGCACCCTGAGTACTGAGCACTGAGCACCCTGAGTACTGAGCACCCAGCACCCTGAGTACTGAGCACCCAGCACCCTGAGAACTGAGCACTGAGCACCCTGAGCACTGAGCACCCAGCACCCTGAGCACTGAGCACCCAGCACCCCGAGCAGTGAGCACCCAGCACCCTGAGCCCTGAGCACCCGAGTACTGAGCACTGAGCACCCTGAGTACTGAGCACCCAGCACCCTTAGTACTGAGCACCCAGCACCCTGAGTACTGAGCACCCAGCACCCTGAGCAATGAGCACCCTGAGTACTGAGCACCCAGCACCCTGAGCAATGAGCACCCAGCACCCTGAGTACTGAGCAACCAGCACCCTGAGCACTGAGCACCCAGCACACTGAGTACTGAGCATCCAGCACCCTGAGCACTGAGCACCCAGCTCCCTGAGTACTGAGCACTGAGCACCCAGCACCCCGAGCACTGAGCACCCAGAACCCTGTGTACTGAGCACTGAGTACCCAGCACCCCGAGCACTGAGCACCCAGCACCCTGAGCACTGAGCACCCTGAGTACTGAGCACTGAGCACCCTGCACCCTGAGTACTGAGCACCCAGCACCCTGAGCACTGAGCACCCTGAGTACTGAGCACCGAGCACCCTGACCACTGATCACCCAGCACGCTGAGTACTGAGCACTGAGCACCCTGAGCACTGAGCACCCAGCACCCTGAGTACTGAGCACCGAGCACCCTGAGTACTGAGCACCCAGCACTCTGAGCACTGAGCACCCAGCACCCTGAGCACTGGGCACTGAGCACCCCGAGTACTGAGCACCGAGCAGCCCGAGCACTGAGCACCCAGCACCCTGAGTACTGAGCACCCAGCACCCTGAGCACTGAGCACCCAGCACCCTGAGTCCTGAGCACCGAGCACCCTGAGTACTGAGCACGCAGGACCCTGAGTACTGAGCACCCAGCACCCTGAGTACTGAGCACCCAGCATACTGAGCACCGAGCACGCAGCACCCTGAGTACTGAGCACCCAGCACCCTGAGCACTGAGCACCCAGCACCCTGAGTACTGAGCACTGAGCACCCCGAGTACTGAGCACCGAGCACCCCGAGCACTGAGCACCCAGCACACCGAGCACCGAGCACCCTGAGTACTGAGCACCCAGCACCCTGAGCACTGAGCACCCAGCACCCTGAGCACTGAGCACCCAGCACCCTGAGCACTGAGCACCCTGCACCCTCAGTACTGGGCACCGAGCACCCCGAGCACTGATCACCCAGCACCCTGAGCACTGAGCACCCTTAGTACTGAGCACTGAGCACCCTGAGTACTGAGCACTGAGCACCCTGAGTACTGAGCACCCAGCACCCTGAGTACTGAGCACCCAGCACTCTGAGCAATGATCACCCTGAGTACTGAGCACCCAGCACCTTGAGCACTGAGCACCGAGCACGCCGTGCACTGGGCACCCAGCACCCGGAGTACTGAGCACCCAGCACCCTGAGTACTAAGCACCGAGCACCCTGAGTACTGAGCACCCAGCACCCTGAGCACTGAGCACCCAGCACCCTGAGCACTGAGCACCCAGCACCCCGAGCACTGAGCACCAAGCACCCTGAGTACTGAGCACTGAGCACCCAGCACCCCGAGCACTGAGCACTCTGCACCCTGAGTACTGAGCACTGAGCACCCAGCACCCCGAGTACTGAGCACCCAGCACCCTGAGTACTGAGCACTCAGCACCCTGAGCACTGAGGACCCAGCACCCTGAGTACTGAGCACCGAGCACCCTGAGTACTGAGCATCCAGCACCCTGAGTACTGAGCACCCAGCACACTGAGTACTGAGCACCCAGCACCCTGAGCACTGATCACCCAGCACCCTGAGTACTGAGCACCGAGTACCCTGAGTACTGAGCACCCAGCACCCCGAGCTCTGAGCACTCAGCACCCTGAGTACTGAGCACTGAGCACCCAGCACCCCGAGCACTGAGCACCCAGCACCCTGTGTACTGAGCACTGAGTACCCAGTACCCCGAGCACTGAGAACCAGCACCCTGAGCAGTGAGCACCCAGCACCGCGAGTACTGAACACACAGCACCCCGAGCACTGAGCAACCAGCACCCTGAGCACTGAGCACCCAGCACGCTGAGTACTGAGCACCCAGCACCCCGAGTACTGAGCAACCAGCACCCTGAGCACTGTGCACCCAGCACCCTGAGCACTGAGCACCGAGAACCCTGAGTACTGAGCACGGAGCACCCTGAGTACTGAGCACCCAGCACCCTGAGCACTGAGCACCCAGCAACCTGAGCACTGAGCACCCAGCACCCTGAGTACTGAGCACCCAACACCCTGAGTACTGAACACCCAGCACCCCGAGCACTGAGCACCCAGCACCCTGAGCACTGAGCACCGAGCACCCTGAGTACTGAGCACCGAGCACCCTGAGTACTGAGCACCCAGCACCCTGAGCACTGAGCACCCAGCACCCTGAGCACTGAGCACCCAGCACCCTGAGTACTGAGCACCCAGCACCCTGAATACTGAACACCCAGCACCCTGAGCACTGAGCACTGAGCACCCAGCACCCTGAGCACTGAGCACTGAGCACCCAGCACCCTGAGCACTGAGCACCCAGCACCCCGAGCACTGAGCACCCAGCACCCTGAGCACCCAGCACCCTGAGCACTGAGCACCCTGAGCACTGAGCACCCAGCACCCTGAGTACTGAGCACCCAACAATCTGAGCACTGAGCACCCAGCACGCTGAGTACTGAGCCCTGAGCACCCAGCACCCTGAGTACTGAGCACCCAGCACCCCGAGCACTGAGCACCCAGCACCCTGTGTACTGAGCATCGAGCACCCCGAGCACTGAGCAACCAGCACCCTGAGTACTGAGCACCCAGCACCCCGAGAATGAGCACCCAGCACCCCGAGCACTGAGCACCCAGCACCCTGAGCACTGAGCACCCAGCACCCTGAGTACTGAGCACCCTGAGTACTGACCACCCAGCACCCTGAGTACTGAGCACACTGCACCCCGAGCACTGAGCTCCCTGAGTACTGAGCACCCAGCACCCAGGGTACTGAGCACGAGGCACCCTGAGCACTGAGCACCCAGCACCCTAAGTACTGAGCATCCAGCACCCCGAGCACTGAGCACCCAGCACCCTGAGTACTGAGCACTGAGCACCCAGCACCCCGAGCACTGAGCACTCAGCACCCTGTGTACTGAGCACTGAGTACCCAGCACCCCGAGCACTGAGCACCGAGCACCCTGAGTACTGAGCACTGAGCACCCAGCACCCCGAGCACTGAGCACCCAGCACCTTGAGTACTGAGCACTGAGCACCCTGAGTACTGAGCACCCAGCACCCTGAGCACTGAGCACCCAGCACCCTGAGCACTGAGCACCCAGCACCCTGAGTACTGAGCACCCAATGTACTGAGCACTGAGCACCCTGAGCACTGAGCACCCAGCACCCTGAGTACTGAGCACCCAGCACCCTGAGTACTGAGCACCCAATGTTCTGAGCACCGAGCACCCTGAGCACTGAGCACCGAGCACCCTGAGTACTGAGCACCCAGCACACCGAGTACTGAGCACCCAGCACCCTGAGTACTGAGCACCCAGCACCCCGAGCACTGAGCACCGAGCACCCCGAGCACTGAGCACCCAGCACCCCGAGCACTGAGCACCCAGGACCCTGAGTACTGAGCACCCAGCACCCTGAGCACTGAGCACCCAGCACCTTGAGTACTGAGCACCGAGCACCCTGAGTAATGAGCACCCAGCACCCTGAGCACTGAGCACCCAGCACCCTGAGCACTGAGCACCCAGCACCCTGAGCACTGAGCACCCAGCACCCTGAGTACTGAGCACCCAATGTACTGAGCACTGAGCACCCTGAGCACTGAGCACCCAGCACCCTGAGTACTGAGCACCCAGCGGCCTGAGTACTGAGCACCCAATGTACTGAGCACCGAGCACCCTGAGCACTGAGCACCCAGCACCCTGAGTACTGAGCACCCAGCACCCTGAGAACTGAGCACCCTGAGTACTGAGCACTGAGCACCCTGAGTACTGAGCAATGAGCACCCTGAGTACTGAGCACCCAGCACCCTGAGTACTGAGCACCCAGCAACCTGAGCACTGAGCACCGAGCACCCTGAGCACTGAGCACCCAGCACCCTGAGCACTGAGCACCCAGCACCCCGAGCACTGAGCACCCAGCACCCTGAGCACTGAGAACCCTGAGTACTGAGCACTGAGCACCCTGAGTACTGAGCACTGAGCACCCTGTGTATTGAGCACCCAGCACCCTGAGTACTGAGCACCCAGCGGCCTGAGTACTGAGCACCCAATGTACTGAGCACCGAGCACCCTGAGCACTGAGCACCCAGCACCCTGAGTACTGAGCACCCAGCACCCTGAGCACTGAGCACCCTGAGTACTGAGCACTGAGCACCCTGAGTACTGAGCAATGAGCACCCTGAGTACTGAGCACCCAGCACCCTGAGTACTGAGCACCCAGCACCCTGAGCACTGAGCACCCAGCACCCTGAGCACTGAGCACCCAGCACCCTGAGCACTGAGCACCCAGCACCCCGAGCACTGAGCACCCAGCACCCTGAGCACTGAGAACCCTGAGTACTGAGCACTGAGCACCCTGAGTACTGAGCACTGAGCACCCTGTGTATTGAGCACCCAGCACCCTGAGTACTGAGCACCCAGGACCCGGAGCAATGAGCACCCGGAGTACTGAGCACCCAGCACCCTGAGTACTAAGCACCGAGCACCCTGAGTACTGAGCACTCAGTACCCTGAGCACTGAACACACAGCACCCTGAGTACTGAGCTCCCCGAGCACTGAGCACCCAGCACCCTGAGCACTGAGGACCCAGCACCCTGAGTACTGAGCACCCAGCACCCTGAGCACTGAGCACCCAGCACCCTGAGTACTGAGCACCCAGCACCCTGAGCACTGAGCACCCAGCACCCTGAGTACTGAGCATCCAGCACCCTGAGCACTGAACAGCCAGCACCCTGAGTACTGAGCACTGAGCACCCAGCACCTAGAGAACTGAGCACTCAGCACCCTGTGTACTGAGCACTGAGCACCCAGCACCCTGAGCACTGAGCACCCTGAGTTCTGAGCACCCAGCACCCTGAGCACTGAGCACCCAGCACCCCGAGCACTGAGCACCCAGCACCCTGAGCACTGAGCACTGAGCACCCTGAGTACTGAGCACTGAGCACCCTGAGCACTGAGCACCGAGCACCCTGAGTACTGAGCACTGAGCACCCTGAGCACTGAGCACCCAGCACCCTGAGTACTGAGCACCGAGCACCCTGAGCACTGAGGACCGAGCACCCTGAGTACTAAGCACACAGCACCCTGAGTACTGAGCACCCAGCACCCTGAGCACTGAGCACCCAGCACGCTGAGTACTGAGCACTGAGCACCCTGCGTACTGAGCACCGAGCACCCTGAGCACTGAGCACCCAGCACGCTGAGTACTGAGCTCTGAGCACTCTGAGTACTGAGCACCGAGCACCCTGAGTACTGAGCACCCAGCACTCTGAGCACTGAGCACCCAGCACCCTGAGCACTGAGCACCCAGCACCCCGAGCACTGAGCACCCAGCAACCCGAGCACTGAGCACCCAGCACCCCGAGCACTGAGCACCCAGCACCCTGAGCACTGAGCACTGAGCACCCTAAGTACTGAGCACTGAGCACCCTGAGTACTGAGCACCCAGCACCCTGAGTACTGAGCACCCAGCACCCCGAGCACTGAGCACCCAGCACCCTGAGTAGTGAGCACCGAGCACCCTGAGTACTGAGCACCCAGCACCCTGAGTACTGAGCACCCAGCGTACTGAGCACCGAGCACCCAGCACCCTGAGTACTGAGCACCCAGCACCCTGAGCACTGAGCACCCAGCACCCTGAGTACTGAGCACTGAGCACCCTGAGTACTGAGCACCGAGCACCCCGAGCACTGAGCACCCAGCACCCCGAGCACCGAGCACCCAGCACCCTGAGCACTGAGCACCCAGCACCCTGAGCACTGAGAACCCAGCACCCTGAGTACTGAGCACCCAGCACCTGAGTACTGAGCACCCAACGTACTGAGCACCGAGCACCCTGACCACTGAGCCCCCAGCACCCTGAGTACTGAGCACCCAGCACCCTGAGCAATGAGCACCCTGAGTACTGGGCACCCAGCACCTTGAGCACTGAGCACCGAGCACCCCGAGCACTGAGCACCCAGCACCCGAAGTACTGAGCACCCAGCACCCTGAGTACTAAGCACCGAGCACCCTGAGTACTGAGCACCCAGCACACTGAGCACGGAGCACCCAGCACCCTGAGCACTGAGCAAACAGAACCCTGAGCACTGAGCAACCAGCACCCTGAGTACTGAGCACTGAGCACCCAGCACCCCGAGCACGGAGCTCCCAGCACCCTTAGTACTGAGCACTGAGCACCCAGCACCCCGAGCACTGAGCACCCAGCACCCTGAGCACTGAGCACCCAGCACCCGAGTACTGATCACCCAGCACCCTGGGTACTGAGCACCCCGCACCATGAGTACTGAGCACCCAGCACGCTGAGCACTGAGCACCCAGCACCCTGAGCACTGAGCACCCAGCACCCCGAGCACTGCACACCCAGCACCCTGAGTACTGAGCACCCAGCACCCTGAGCACTGAGCACCCAGCACCCTGAGCACTGAGCACCCAGCACCCTGAGCAATGAGCACCCAGCACCCTGAGTAGTGAGCACCCAACGTACTGAGCACCGAGCACCCCGAGCACTGAGCACCCAGCACCCTGAGTACTGAGCACTGAGCACCCCGAGCACTGAGCACCCAGCACCCTGAGCACTGAGCACCCAGCACCCCGAGCACTGAGCACCCAGCACCCTGAGCACCCAGCACCCTGAGCACTGAGCACCCTGAGCACTGAGCACTGAGCACCCAGCACCCTGAGTACTGAGCACCCAACACTCTGAGCACTGAGCACCCAGCACGCTGACTACTGATCCCTGAGCACCCAGCACCCTGAGTACTGAGCACCCAGCACCCCGAGCACTGAGCACCAAGCACCCTGTGTACTGAGCATCGAGCACCCTGAGCACTGAGCAACCAGCACCCTGAGTACTGAGCACCCAGCACCCCGAGAATGAGCACCCAGCACCCCGAGCACTGAGCACCCAGCACCCTGAGCACTGAGCACCCAGCACCCTGAGTACTGAGCACCCTGAGTACTGACCACCCAGCACCCTGAGTACTGAGCACACTGCACCCCGAGCACTGAGCTCCCTGAGTACTGAGCACCCAGCACCCTGAGTACTGAGCACACAGCACCCTGAGTACTGAGCACTGAGCACCCAGAGAACTGAGCACCCAGCACCCCGAGGACTGAGCACCCATCACCCTGTGCACTGAGCACTGAGCATTCAGCACCCTGAGCACTGAGCACCCTGAGCTCTTAGCACCCTGAGTACAGAGCACCCAGCACCCTGAGTACTGAGCACCCAGCACCCTGAGCACTGAGCACCCAGCACCCTGAGTACTGAGCACCCAGCACCCTGAGTACTGAGCACCGAGCACCCCGAGCACTGAGCACCCAGCACCCTGAGCACTGAGCACCCAGCACCCTGAGCACTGAGCACCCAGCACCCCGAGTACTGAGCACCGAGCACCCCGAGCACTGAGCACCCAGCACCCCGAGAACTGAGCACCCAGCACCCTGAGCACTGAGCACCCAGCACCCCGAGTACTGAGCACCCAGCACCCCGAGTACTGAGCACTGAGCACCCTGAGTACTGAGCACCCATCACCCCGAGTACTGAGCACTGAGCACTATGAGTACTGAGCACCCAGCACCCTGAGTACTGAGCACCCAGTACCCTGAGCACTGAACACACAGAACCCTGAGTACTGAGCACCCCGAGCACTGAGCACCCAGCACCCTGAGCACTGAGGACCCAGCACCCTGAGTACTGAGCACCCAGCACCCTGAGCACTGAGCACCCAGCACCCTGAGTACTGAGCACGAGGCACCCTGAGCACTGAGCACCCAGCACCCTAAGTACTGAGCATCCAGCACCCCGAGCACTGAGCACCCAGCACCCTGAGTACTGAGCACCCAGCACCCTGAGCACTGAGCACCCAGCACCCTGAGTACTGAGCACGAGGCACCCTGAGCACTGAGCACCCAGCACAGTAAGTACTGAGCATCCAGCACCCCGAGCACTGAGCACCCAGCACCCTGAGTACTGAGCACCCAGCACCCTGAGTACTGAGCACCCAGCACCCGGAGCACTGAGCACTCAGCACCCTGTGTACTGAGCACTGAGTACCCAGCACCCCGAGCACTGAGCACCGAGCACCCTGAGTACTGAGCATTGAGCACCCAGCACCCTGAGCACTGAGCACTCAGCACCCTGTGTACTGAGCACTGAGCACCCAGCACCCCGAGCACTGAGCACCGAGCACCCTGAGTACTGAGCACCCAGCACACCGAGTACTGAGCACCCAGCACCCTGAGTACTGAGCACCCAGCACCCCGAGCACTGAGCACCGAGCACCCCGAGCACTGAGCACCCAGCACCCCGAGCACTGAGCACCCAGCACCCTGAGTACTGAGCACCCAGCACCCCGAGCACTGAGCACCCAGCACCCTGATTACTGAGCACCGAGCACCCTGAGTACTGAGCACCCAGCACCCTGAGCACTGAGCACCCAGCACCCTGAGCACTGAGCACCCAGCACCCTGAGCACTGAGCACCCAGCACCCCGAGCACTGAGCACCCAGCACCCTGAGCACTGAGCACCCAGCACCCTGAGCACTGAGCACCCAGCACCCCGAGCACTGAGCACCAAGCACCCTGAGTACTGAGCACTGAGCACCCAGCACCCCGAGCACTGAGCACTCTGCACCCTGAGTACTGAGCACTGAGCACCCAGCACCCCGAGCACTGAGCACCCAGCACCCTGAGCACTGAGCACCCAGCACCCGAGTACTGAGCACCCAGCACAATGAGTACTGAGCACCCAGCTCCCTGAGTACTGAGCACCCAGCACCCCGAGTACTGAGCACCCAGCACCCAGGGTACTGAGCACGAGGCACCCTGAGCACTGAGCACCCAGCACCCTAAGTACTGAGCATCCAGCACCCCGAGCACTGAGCACCCAGCACCCTGAGTACTGAGCACTGAGCACCCAGCACCCCGAGCACTGAGCACTCAGCACCCTGTGTACTGAGCACTGAGTACCCAGCACCCCGAGCACTGAGCACCGAGCACCCTGAGTACTGAGCACTGAGCACCCAGCACCCCGAGCACTGAGCACCCAGCACCTTGAGTACTGAGCACTGAGCACCCTGAGTACTGAGCACCCAGCACCCTGAGCACTGAGCACCCAGCACCCTGAGCACTGAGCACCCAGCACCCTGAGTACTGAGCACCCAATGTACTGAGCACTGAGCACCCTGAGCACTGAGCACCCAGCACCCTGAGTACTGAGCACCCAGCACCCTGAGTACTGAGCACCCAATGTTCTGAGCACCGAGCACCCTGAGCCCTGAGCACCCAGCACCCTGAGTACTGAGCACCCAGCACCCTGAGCACTGAGCACCCTGAGTACTGAGCACTGAGCACCCTGAGTACTGAGCAATGAGCACCCTGAGTACTGAGCACCCAGCACCCTGAGTACTGAGCACCCAGCAACCTGAGCACTGAGCACCGAGCACCCTGAGCACTGAGCACCCAGCACCCTGAGCACTGAGCACCCAGCACCCTGAGCACTGAGCACCCAGCACCCCGCGCACTGAGCACCCAGCACCCTGAGCACTGAGAACCCTGAGTACTGAGCACTGAGCACCCTGAGTACTGAGCACTGAGCACCCTGAGTATTGAGCACCCAGCACCCTGAGTACTGAGCACCCAGGACCCGGAGCAATGAGCACCCTGAGTACTGAGCACCCAGCACCCTGAGCACTGAGCACCGAGCACCCCGAGCACTGAGCACCCAGCACCCGGAGTACTGAGCACCCAGCACCCTGAGTACTAAGCACCGAGCACCCTGAGTACTGAGCACCCAGTACCCTGAGCACTGAACCCACAGCACCCTGAGTACTGAGCTCCCCGAGCACTGAGCACCCAGCACCCCGAGCACTGAGCACCCAGCACCCTGAGCACTGAGCACTGAGCACCCTGAGTACTGAGCACTGAGCACCCTGAGCACTGAGCACCGAGCACCCTGAGTACTGAGCACTGAGCACACTGAGCACTGAGCACCCAGCACCCTGAGTACTGAGCACCGAGCACCCTGAGCACTGAGGACCGAGCACCCTGAGTACTAAGCACACAGCACCCTGAGTACTGAGCACCCAGCACCCTGAGCACTGAGCACCCAGCACGCTGAGTACTGAGCACTGAGCACCCTGCATACTGAGCACCGAGCACCCTGAGCACTGAGCACCCAGCACGCTGAGTACTGAGCTCTGAGCACTCTGAGTACTGAGCACCGAGCACCCTGAGTACTGAGCACCCAGCACTCTGAGCACTGAGCACCCAGCACCCTGAGCAGTGAGCACCCAGCACCCCGAGCACTGAGCACCCAGCAACCCGAGCACTGAGCACCCAGCACCCCGAGCACTGAGCACCCAGCACCCTAAGCACTGAGCACTGAGCACCCTAAGTACTGAGCACTGAGCACCCTGAGTACTGAGCACCCAGCACCCTGAGTACTGAGCACCCAGCACCCTGAGCACTGAGCACCCAGCACCCTGAGTAGTGAGCACCGAGCACCCTGAGTACTGAGCAACCAGCACCCTGAGTACTGAGCACCCAGCGTACTGAGCACCGAGCACCCAGCACCCTGAGTACTGAGCACCCAGCACCCTGAGCACTGAGCACCCAGCACCCTGAGTACTGAGCACTGAGCACCCTGAGTACTGAGCACCGAGCACCCCGAGCACTGAGCACCCAGCACCCCGAGCACCGAGCACCCAGCACCCTGAGCACTGAGCACCCAGCACCCTGAGCACTGAGAACCCAGCACCCTGAGTACTGAGCACCCAGCACCTGAGTACTGAGCACCCAACGTACTGAGCACCGAGCACCCTGACCACTGAGCCCCCAGCACCCTGAGTACTGAGCACCCAGCACCCTGAGCAATGAGCACCCTGAGTACTGAGCACCCAGCACCTTGAGCACTGAGCACCGAGCAACCCGAGCACTGAGCACCCAGCACCCGAAGTACTGAGCACCCAGCACCCTGAGTACTAAGCACCGAGCACCCTGAGTACTGAGCACCCAGCACACTGAGCACGGAGCACCCAGCACCCTGAGCACTGAGCAAACAGCACCCTGAGCACTGAGCAACCAGCACCCTGAGTACTGAGCACTGAGCACCCAGCACCCCGAGCACGGAGCACCCAGCACCCTTAGTACTGAGCACTGAGCACCCAGCACCCCGAGCACTGAGCACCCAGCACCCTGAGCACTGAGCACCCAGCACCCGAGTACTGATCACCCAGCACCCTGGGTACTGAGCACCCCGCACCATGAGTACTGAGCACCCAGCACGCTGAGCACTGAGCACCCAGCACCCTGAGCACTGAGCACCCAGCACCCCGAGCACTGCACACCCAGCACCCTGAGTACTGAGCACCCATCACCCTGAGCACTGAGCACCCAGCACCCTGAGCACTGAGCACCCAGCACCCTGAGCAATGAGCACCCAGCACCCTGAGTAGTGAGCACCCAACGTACTGAGCACCGAGCACCCCGAGCACTGAGCACCCAGCACCCTGAGTACTGAGCACTGAGCACCCCGAGCACTGAGCACCCAGCACCCTGAGCACTGAGCACCCAGCACCCCGAGCACTGAGCACCCAGCACCCTGAGCACCCAGCACCCTGAGCACTGAGCACCCTGAGCACTGAGCACTGAGCACCCAGCACCCTGAGTACTGAGCACCCAACACTCTGAGCACTGAGCACCCAGCACGCTGACTACTAATCCCTGAGCACCCAGCACCCTGAGTACTGAGCACCCAGCACCCCGAGCACTGAGCACCCAGCACCCTGTGTACTGAGCATCGAGCACCCCGAGCACTGAGCAACCAGCACCCTGAGTACTGAGCACCCAGCACCCCGAGAATGAGCACCCAGCACCCCGAGCACTGAGCACCCAGCACCCTGAGCACTGAGCACCCAGCACCCTGAGTACTGAGCACCCTGAGTACTGACCACCCAGCACCCTGAGTACTGAGCACACTGCACCCCGAGCACTGAGCTCCCTGAGTACTGAGCACCCAGCACCCTGAGTACTGAGCACACAGCACCCTGAGTACTGAGCACTGAGCACCCAGAGAACTGAGCACCCAGCACCCCGAGGACTGAGCACCCAGCACCCTGTGCACTGAGCACTGAGCATTCAGCACCCTGAGCACTGAGCACCCTGAGCTCTTAGCACCCTGAGTACTGAGCACCCAGCACCCTGAGTACTGAGAACCCAGCACCCTGAGCACTGAGCACCCAGCACCCTGAGTACTGAGCACCCAGCACCCTGAGTACTGAGCACCGAGCACCCCGAGCACTGAGCACCCAGCACCCTGAGCACTGAGCACCCAGCACCCTGAGCACTGAGCACCCAGCACCCCGAGTACTGAGCACCGAGCACCCCGAGCACTGAGCACCCAGCACCCCGAGAACTGAGCACCCAGCACCCTGAGCACTGAGCACCCAGCACCCCGAGTACTGAGCACCCAGCACCCCGAGTACTGAGCACTGAGCACCCTGAGTACTGAGCACCCAGCACCCCGAGTACTGAGCACTGAGCACTATGAGTACTGAGCACCCAGCACCCTGAGTACTGAGCACCCAGTACCCTGAGCACTGAACACACAGAACCCTGAGTACTGAGCACCCCGAGCACTGAGCACCCAGCACCCTGAGCACTGAGGACCCAGCACCCTGAGTACTGAGCACCCAGCACCCTGAGCACTGAGCACCCAGCACCCTGAGTACTGAGCACGAGGCACCCTGAGCACTGAGCACCCAGCACCCTAAGTACTGAGCATCCAGCACCCCGAGCACTGAGCACCCAGCACCCTGAGTACTGAGCACTGAGCACCCAGCACCCGGAGCACTGAGCACTCAGCACCCTGTGTACTGAGCACTGAGTACCCAGCACCCCGAGCACTGAGCACCGAGCACCCTGAGTACTGAGCACTGAGCACCCAGCACCCTGAGCACTGAGCACTCAGCACCCTGTGTACTGAGCACTGAGCACCCAGCACCCCGAGCACTGAGCACCGAGCACCCTGAGTACTGAGCACCCAGCACACCGAGTACTGAGCACCCAGCACCCTGAGTACTGAGCACCCAGCACCCCGAGCACTGAGCACCGAGCACCCCGAGCACTGAGCACCCAGCACCCCGAGCACTGAGCACCCAGCACCCTGAGTACTGAGCACCCAGCACCCCGAGCACTGAGCACCCAGCACCCTGATTACTGAGCACCGAGCACCCTGAGTACTGAGCACCCAGCACCCTGAGCACTGAGCACCCAGCACCCTGAGTACTGAGCACTGAGCACCCTGAGTACTGAGCACCGAGCACCCCGAGCACTGAGCACCCAGCACCCCGAGCACCGAGCACCCAGCACCCTGAGCACTGAGCACCCAGCACCCTGAGCACTGAGAACCCAGCACCCTGAGTACTGAGCACCCAGCACCTGAGTACTGAGCACCCAACGTACAGAGCACCGAGCACCCTGACCACTGAGCCCCGAGCACCCTGAGTACTGAGCACCCAGCACCCTGAGCAATGAGCACCCTGAGTACTGAGCACCCAGCACCTTGAGCACTGAGCACCGAGCACCCCGAGCACTGAGCACCCAGCACCCGAAGTACTGAGCACCCAGCACCCTGAGTACTAAGCACCGAGCACCCTGAGTACTGAGCACCCAGCACACTGAGCACGGAGCACCCAGCACCCTGAGCACTGAGCAAACAGCACCCTGAGCACTGAGCAACCAGCACCCTGAGTACTGAGCACTGAGCACCCAGCACCCCGAGCACGGAGCACCCAGCACCCTTAGTACTGAGCACTGAGCACCCAGCACCCCGAGCACTGAGCACCCAGCACCCTGAGCACTGAGCACCCAGCACCCGAGTACTGATCACCCAGCACCCTGGGTACTGAGCACCCCGCATCATGAGTACTGAGCACCCAGCACGCTGAGCACTGAGCACCCAGCACCCTGAGCACTGAGCACCCAGCACCCCGAGCACTGCACACCCAGCACCCTGAGTACTGAGCACCCAGCACCCTGAGCACTGAGCACCCAGCACCCTGAGCACTGAGCACCCAGCACCCTGAGCAATGAGCACCCAGCACCCTGAGTAGTGAGCACCCAACGTACTGAGCACCGAGAACCCCGAGCACTGAGCACCCAGCACACTGAGTACTGAGCACTGAGCACCCCGAGCACTGAGCACCCAGCACCCTGAGCACTGAGCACCCAGCACCCCGAGCACTGAGCACCCAGCACCCTGAGCACAAAGCACCCTGAGCACTGAGCACCCTGAGCACTGAGCACTGAGCACCCAGCACCCTGAGTACTGAGCACCCAACACTCTGAGCACTGAGCACCCAGCACGCTGACTACTGATCCCTGAGCACCCAGCACCCTGAGTACTGAGCACCCAGCACCCCGAGCACTGAGCACCCAGCACCCTGTGTACTGAGCATCGAGCACCCCGAGCACTGAGCAACCAGCACCCTGAGTACTGAGCACCCAGCACCCCGAGAATGAGCACCCAGCACCCCGAGCACTGAGCACCCAGCACCCTGAGCACTGAGCACCCAGCACCCTGAGTACTGAGCACCCTGAGTACTGACCACCCAGCACCCTGAGTACTGAGCACACTGCACCCTGAGCACTGAGCTCCCTGAGTACTGAGCACCCAGCACCCTGAGTACTGAGCACACAGCACCCTGAGTACTGAGCACTGAGCACCCAGAGAACTGAGCACCCAGCACCCCGAGGACTGAGCACCCAGCACCCTGTGCACTGAGCACTGAGCATTCAGCACCCTGAGCACTGAGCACCCTGAGCTCTTAGCACCCTGAGTACTGAGCACCCAGCACCCTGAGTACTGAGCACCCAGCACCCTGAGCACTGAGCACCCAGCACCCTGAGTACTGAGCACCCAGCACCCTGAGTACTGAGCACCGAGCACCCCGAGCACTGAGCACCCAGCACCCTGAGCACTGAGCACCCAGCACCCTGAGCACTGAGCACCCAGCACCCCGAGTACTGAGCACCGAGCACCCCGAGCACTGAGCACCCAGCACCGCGAGAACTAAGCACCCAGCACCCTGAGCACTGAGCACCCAGCACCCCGAGTACTGAGCACCCAGCACCCCGAGTACTGAGCACTGAGCACCCTGAGTACTAAGCACCCAGCACCCCGAGTACTGAGCACTGAGCACTATGAGTACTGAGCACCCAGCACCCTGAGTACTGAGCACCCAGTACCCTGAGCACTGAACACACAGAACCCTGAGTACTGAGCACCCCGAGCACTGAGCACCCAGCACCCTGAGCACTGAGGACCCAGCACCCTGAGTACTGAGCACCCAGCACCCTGAGCACTGAGCACCCAGCACCCTGAGTACTGAGCACGAGGCACCCTGAGCACTGAGGACCCAGCACCCTAAGTACTGAGCATCCAGCACCCCGAGCACTGAGCACCCAGCACCCTGAGTACTGAGCACTGAGCACCCAGCACCCGGAGCACTGAGCACTCAGCACCCTGTGTACTGAGCACTGAGTACCCAGCACCCCGAGCACTGAGCACCGAGCACCCTGAGTACTGAGCACTGAGCACCCAGCACCCTGAGCACTGAGCACTCAGCACCCTGTGTACTGAGCACTGAGCACCCAGCACCCCCAGCACTGAGCACCGAGCACCCTGAGTACTGAGCACCCAGCACACCGAGTACTGAGCACCCAGCACCCTGAGTACTGAGCACCCAGCACCCCGAGCACTGAGCACCGAGCACCCCGAGCACTGAGCACCCAGCACCCCGAGCACTGAGCACCCAGCACCCTGAGTACTGAGCACCCAGCACCCCGAGCACTGAGCACCCAGCACCCTGATTACTGAGCACCGAGCACCCTGAGTACTGAGCATTCAGCACCCTGAGCACTGAGCACCCAGCACCCTGAGCACTGAGCACCCAGCACCCTGAGCACTGAGCACCCAGCACCCCGAGCACTGAGCACCCAGCACCCTGAGCACTGAGCACCCAGCACCCTGAGCACTGAGCACCCAGCACCCCGAGCACTGAGTACCAAGCACCCTGAGTACTGAGCACTGAGCACCCAGCACCCCGAGCACTGAGCACTCTGCACCCTGAGTACTGAGCACTGAGCACCCAGCACCCCGAGCACTGAGCACCCAGCACCCTGAGCACTGAGCACCCAGCACCCGAGTACTGAGCACCCAGCACAATGAGTACTGAGCACCCAGCTCCCTGAGTACTGAGCACCCAGCACCCCGAGTACTGAGCACGAAGCACCCTGAGTACTGAGCACTCAGCACCCTGAGCACTGAGGACCCAGCACCCTGAGTACTGAGCACCGAGCACCCTGAGTACTGAGCACCCAGCACCCTGAGTACTGAGCACCCAGCACACTGAGTACTGAGCACCCAGCACCCTGAGCACTGATCACCCAGCACCCTGAGTACTGAGCACCGAGTACCCTGAGTACTGAGCACCCAGCACCCCGAGCTCTGAGCACTCAGCACCCTGAGTACTGAGCACTGAGCACCCAGCACCCCGAGCACTGAGCACCCAGCACCCTGTGTACTGAGCACTGAGTACCCAGTACCCCGAGCACTGAGAACCAGCACCCTGAGCAGTGAGCACCCAGCACCGCGAGTACTGAACACACAGCACCCCGAGCACTGAGCAACCAGCACCCTGAGCACTGAGCACCCAGCACGCTGAGTACTGAGCACCCAGCACCCCGAGTACTGAGCAACCAGCACCCTGAGCACTGTGCACCCAGCACCCTGAGCACTGAGCACCGAGAACCCTGAGTACTGAGCACGGAGCACCCTGAGTACTGAGCACCCAGCACCCTGAGCACTGAGCACCCAGCACCCTGAGCACTGAGCACCCAGCACCCTGAGTACTGAGCACCCAACACCCTGAGTACTGAACACCCAGCACCCCGAGCACTGAGCACCCAGCACCCTGAGCACTGAGCACCGAGCACCCTGAGTACTGAGCACCGAGCACCCTGAGTACTGAGCACCCAGCACCCTGAGCACTGAGCACCCAGCACCCTGAGCACTGAGCACCCAGCACCCTGAGTACTGAACACCCAGCACCCTGAGCACTGAGCACTGAGCACCCAGCACCCTGAGCACTGAGCACTGAGCACCCAGCACCCTGAGCACTGAGCACCCAGCACCCCGAGCACTGAGCACCCAGCACCCTGAGCACCCAGCACCCTGAGCACTGAGCACCCTGAGCACTGAGCACCCAGCACCCTGAGTACTGAGCACCCAACACTCTGAGCACTGAGCACCCAGCACGCTGAGTACTGAGCCCTGAGCACCCAGCACCCTGAGTACTGAGCACCCAGCACCCCGAGCACTGAGCACCCAGCACCCTGTGTACTGAGCATCGAGCACCCCGAGCACTGAGCAACCAGCACCCTGAGTACTGAGCACCCAGCACCCCGAGAATGAGCACCCAGCACCCCGAGCACTGAGCACCCAGCACCCTGAGTACTGAGCACCCAGCACCCTGAGTACTGAGCACCCTGAGTACTGACCACCCAGCACCCTGAGTACTGAGCACACTGCACCCCGAGCACTGAGCTCCCTGAGTACTGAGCACCCAGCACCCAGGGTACTGAGCACGAGGCACCCTGAGCACTGAGCACCCAGCACCCTAAGTACTGAGCATCCAGCACCCCGAGCACTGAGCACCCAGCACCCTGAGTACTGAGCACTGAGCACCCAGCACCCCGAGCACTGAGCACTCAGCACCCTCTGTACTGAGCACTGAGTACCCAGCACCCCGAGCACTGAGCACCGAGCACCCTGAGTACTGAGCACTGAGCACCCAGCACCCCGAGCACTGAGCACCCAGCACCTTGAGTACTGAGCACTGAGCACCCTGAGTACTGAGCACCCAGCACCCTGAGCACTGAGCACCCAGCACCCTGAGCACTGAGCACCCAGCACCCTGAGTACTGAGCACCCAATGTACTGAGCACTGAGCACCCTGAGCACTGAGCACCCAGCACCCTGAGTACTGAGCACCCAGCACCCTGAGTACTGAGCACCCAATGTTCTGAGCACCGAGCACCCTGAGCCCTGAGCACCCAGCACCCTGAGTACTGAGCACCCAGCACCCTGAGCACTGAGCACCCTGAGTACTGAGCACTGAGCACCCTGAGTACTGAGCAATGAGCACCCTGAGTACTGAGCACCCAGCACCCTGAGTACTGAGCACCCAGCAACCTGAGCACTGAGCACCGAGCACCCTGAGCACTGAGCACCCAGCACCCTGAGCACTGAGCACCCAGCACCCTGAGCACTGAGCACCCAGCACCCCGCGCACTGAGCACCCAGCACCCTGAGCACTGAGAACCCTGAGTACTGAGCACTGAGCACCCTGAGTACTGAGCACTGAGCACCCTGAGTATTGAGCACCCAGCACCCTGAGTACTGAGCACCCAGGACCCGGAGCAATGAGCACCCTGAGTACTGAGCACCCAGCACACTGAGCACTGAGCACCGAGCACCCCGAGCACTGAGCACCCAGGACCCGGAGTACTGAGCACCCAGCACCCTGAGTACTAAGCACCGAGCACCCTGAGTACTGAGCACCCAGTACCCTGAGCACTGAACCCACAGCACCCTGAGTACTGAGCTCCCCGAGCACTGAGCACCCAGCACCCTGAGCACTGAGGACCCAGCACCCTGAGCACTGAGCACCCAGCACCCTGAGCACTGAGCACCCAGCACCCTGAGTACTGAGCACCCAGCACCCTGAGCACTGAGCACCCAGCACCCTGAGTACTGAGCACCCAGCACCCCGAGCACTGAGCACCAAGCACCCTGAGTACTGAGCACTGAGCACCCAGCACCCCGAGCACTGAGCACTCTGCACCCTGAGTACTGAGCACTGAGCACCCAGCACCCCGAGCACTGAGCACCCAGCACCCTGAGCACTGAGCACCCAGCACCCGAGTACTGAGCACCCAGCACAATGAGTACTGAGCACCCAGCTCCCTGAGTACTGAGCACCCAGCACCCCGAGTACTGAGCACCCAGCACCCTGAGTACTGAGCACTCAGCACCCTGAGCACTGAGGACCCAGCACCCTGAGTACTGAGCACCGAGCACCCTGAGTACTGAGCACCCAGCACCCTGAGTACTGAGCACCCAGCACACTGAGTACTGAGCACCCAGCACCCTGAGCACTGATCACCCAGCACCCTGAGTACTGAGCACCGAGTACCCTGAGTACTGAGCACCCAGCACCCCGAGCTCTGAGCACTCAGCACCCTGAGTACTGAGCACTGAGCACCCAGCACCCCGAGCACTGAGCACCCAGCACCCTGTGTACTGAGCACTGAGTACCCAGTACCCCGAGCACTGAGAACCAGCACCCTGAGCAGTGAGCACCCAGCACCGCGAGTACTGAACACACAGCACCCCGAGCACTGAGCAACCAGCACCCTGAGCACTGAGCACCCAGCACGCTGAGTACTGAGCACCCAGCACCCCGAGTACTGAGCAACCAGCACCCTGAGCACTGTGCACCCAGCACCCTGAGCACTGAGCACCGAGAACCCTGAGTACTGAGCACGGAGCACCCTGAGTACTGAGCACCCAGCACCCTGAGCACTGAGCACCCAGCACCCTGAGCACTGAGCACCCAGCACCCTGAGTACTGAGCACCCAACACCCTGAGTACTGAACACCCAGCACCCCGAGCACTGAGCACCCAGCACCCTGAGCACTGAGCACCGAGCACCCAGAGTACTGAGCACCGAGCACCCTGAGTACTGAGCACCCAGCACCCTGAGCACTGAGCACCCAGCACCCTGAGCACTGAGCACCCAGCACCCTGAGTACTGAGCACCCAGCACCCTGAGTACTGAACACCCAGCACCCTGAGCACTGAGCACTGAGCACCCAGCACCCTGAGCACTGAGCACTGAGCACCCAGCACCCTGAGCACTGAGAACCCAGCACCCCGAGCACTGAGCACCCAGCACCCTGAGCACCCAGCACCCTGAGCACTGAGCACCCTGAGCACTGAGCACCCAGCACCCTGAGTACTGAGCACCCAACACTCTGAGCACTGAGCACCCAGCACGCTGAGTACTGAGCCCTGAGCACCCAGCACCCTGAGTACTGAGCACCCAGCACCCCGAGCACTGAGCACCCAGCACCCTGTGTACTGAGCATCGAGCACCCCGAGCACTGAGCAACCAGCACCCTGAGTACTGAGCACCCAGCACCCCGAGAATGAGCACCCAGCACCCCGAGCACTGAGCACCCAGCACCCTGAGCACTGAGCACCCAGCACCCTGAGTACTGAGCACCCTGAGTACTGACCACCCAGCACCCTGAGTACTGAGCACACTGCACCCCGAGCACTGAGCTCCCTGAGTACTGAGCACCCAGCACCCAGGGTACTGAGCACGAGGCACCCTGAGCACTGAGCACCCAGCACCCTAAGTACTGAGCATCCAGCACCCCGAGCACTGAGCACCCAGCACCCTGAGTACTGAGCACTGAGCACCCAGCACCCCGAGCACTGAGCACTCAGCACCCTGTGTACTGAGCACTGAGTACCCAGCACCCCGAGCACTGAGCACCGAGCACCCTGAGTACTGAGCACTGAGCACCCAGCACCCCGAGCACTGAGCACCCAGCACCTTGAGTACTGAGCACTGAGCACCCTGAGTACTGAGCACCCAGCACCCTGAGTACTGAGCACCCAGCACCCTGAGCACTGAGCACCCAGCACCCTGAGTACTGAGCACCCAATGTACTGAGCACTGAGCACCCTGAGCACTGAGCACCCAGCACCCTGAGTACTGAGCACCCAGCACCCTGAGTACTGAGCACCCAATGTTCTGAGCACCGAGCACCCTGAGCACTGATCACCCAGCACCCTGAGTACTGAGCACCCAGCACCCTGAGCACTGAGCACCCTGAGTACTGAGCACTGAGCACCCTGAGTACTGAGCAATGAGCACCCTGAGTACTGAGCACCCAGCACCCTGAGTACTGAGCACCCAGCAACCTGAGCACTGAGCACCGAGCACCCTGAGCACTGAGCACCCAGCACCCTGAGCACTGAGCACCCAGCACCCTGAGCACTGAGCACCCAGCACCCCGCGCACTGAGCACCCAGCACCCTGAGCACTGAGAACCCTGAGTACTGAGCACTGAGCACCCTGAGTACTGAGCACTGAGCACCCTGAGTATTGAGCACCCAGCACCCTGAGTACTGAGCACCCAGGACCCGGAGCAATGAGCACCCTGAGTACTGAGCACCCAGCACCCTGAGCACTGAGCACCGAGCACCCCGAGCACTGAGCACCCAGCACCCGGAGTACTGAGCACCCAGCACCCTGAGTACTAAGCACCGAGCACCCTGAGTACTGAGCACCCAGTACCCTGAGCACTGAACCCACAGCACCCTGAGTACTGAGCTCCCTGAGCACTGAGCACCCAGCACCCTGAGCACTGAGGACCCAGCACCCTGAGCACTGAGCACCCAGCACCCTGAGCACTGAGCACCCAGCACCCTGAGTACTGAGCACCCAGCACCCTGAGCACTGAGCACCCAGCACCCTGAGTACTGAGCATCCAGCACCCTGAGCACTGAGCAGCCAGCACCCTGAGTACTGAGCACTGAGCACCCAGCACCTAGAGCACTGAGCACTCAGCACCCTGTGTACAGAGCACTGAGCACCCAGCACCCTGAGCACTGAGCACCCTGAGTACTGAGCACCCAGCACCCTGAGCACTGAGCACCCAGCACCCCGAGCACTGAGCACCCAGCACCCTGAGCACTGAGCACTGAGCACCCTGAGTACTGAGCACTGAGCACCCTGAGCACTGAGCACCGAGCACCCTGAGTACTGAGCACTGAGCACCCTGAGCACTGAGCACCCAGCACCCTGAGTACTGAGCACCGAGCACCCTGAGCACTGAGGACCGAGCACCCTGAGTACTAAGCACCCAGCACCCTGAATACTGAGCACCCAGCACCCTGAGCACTGAGCACCCAGCACGCTGAGTACTGAGCACTGAGCACCCTGCGTACTGAGCACCGAGCACCCTGAGCACTGAGCACCCAGCACGCTGAGTACTGAGCTCTGAGCACTCTGAGTACTGAGCACCGAGCACCCTGAGTACTGAGCACCCAGCACCCTGAGTACTGAGCACCCAGCACCCCGAGCACTGAGCACCAAGCACCCTGAGTACTGAGCACTGAGCACCCAGCACCCCGAGCACTGAGCACTCTGCACCCTGAGTACTGAGCACTGAGCACCCAGCACCCCGAGCACTGAGCACCCAGCACCCTGAGCACTGAGCACCTAGCACCCGAGTACTGAGCACCCAGCACAATGAGTACTGAGCACCCAGCTCCCTGAGTACTGAGCACCCAGCACCCCGAGTACTGAGCACCCAGCACCCTGAGTACTGAGCACTCAGCACCCTGAGCACTGAGGACCCAGCACCCTGAGTACTGAGCACCGAGCACCCTGAGTACTGAGCACCCAGCACCCTGAGTACTGAGCACCCAGCACACTGAGTACTGAGCACCCAGCACCCTGAGCACTGATCACCCAGCACCCTGAGTACTGAGCACCGAGTACCCTGAGTACTGAGCACCCAGCACCCCGAGCTCTGAGCACTCAGCACCCTGAGTACTGAGCACTGAGCACCCAGCACCCCGAGCACTGAGCACCCAGCACCCTGTGTACTGAGCACTGAGTACCCAGTACCCCGAGCACTGAGAACCAGCACCCTGAGCAGTGAGCACCCAGCACCGCGAGTACTGAACACACAGCACCCCGAGCACTGAGCAACCAGCACCCTGAGCACTGAGCACCCAGCACGCTGAGTACTGAGCACCCAGCACCCCGAGTACTGAGCAACCAGCACCCTGAGCACTGTGCACCCAGCACCCTGAGCACTGAGCACCGAGAACCCTGAGTACTGAGCACGGAGCACCCTGAGTACTGAGCACCCAGCACCCTGAGCACTGAGCACCCAGCACCCAGAGCACTGAGCACCCAGCACCCTGAGTACTGAGCACCCAACACCCTGAGTACTGAACACCCAGCACCCCGAGCACTGAGCACCCAGCACCCTGAGCACTGAGCACCGAGCACCCTGAGTACTGAGCACCGAGCACCCTGAGTACTGAGCACCCAGCACCCTGAGCACTGAGCACCCAGCACCCTGAGCACTGAGCACCCAGCACCCTGAGTACTGAGCACCCAGCACCCTGAGTACTGAACACCCAGCACCCTGAGCACTGAGCACTGAGCACCCAGCACCCTGAGCACTGAGCACTGAGCACCCAGCACCCTGAGCACTGAGCACCCAGCACCCCGAGCACTGAGCACCCAGCACCCTGAGCACCCAGCACCCTGAGCACTGAGCACCCTGAGCACTGAGCACCCAGCACCCTGAGTACTGAGCACCCAACACTCTGAGCACTGAGCACCCAGCACGCTGAGTACTGAGCCCTGAGCACCCAGCACCCTGAGTACTGAGCACCCAGCACCCCGAGCACTGAGAACCCAGCACCCTGTGTACTGAGCATCGAGCACCCCGAGCACTGAGCAACCAGCACCCTGAGTACTGAGCACCCAGCACCCCGAGAATGAGCACCCAGCACCCCGAGCACTGAGCACCCAGCACCCTGAGCACTGAGCACCCAGCACCCTGAGTACTGAGCACCCTGAGTACTGACCACCCAGCACCCTGAGTACTGAGCACACTGCACCCCGAGCACTGAGCTCCCTGAGTACTGAGCACCCAGCACACAGGGTACTGAGCACGAGGCACCCTGAGCACTGAGCACCCAGCACCCTAAGTACTGAGCATCCAGCACCCCGAGCACTGAGCACCCAGCACCCTGAGTACTGAGCACTGAGCACCCAGCACCCCGAGCACTGAGCACTCAGCACCCTGTGTACTGAGCACTGAGTACCCAGCACCCCGAGCACTGAGCACCGAGCACCCTGAGTACTGAGCACTGAGCACCCAGCACCCCGAGCACTGAGCACCCAGCACCTTGAGTACTGAGCACTGAGCACCCTGAGTACTGAGCACCCAGCACCCTGAGCACTGAGCACCCAGCACCCTGAGCACTGAGCACCCAGCACCCTGAGTACTGAGCACCCAATGTACTGAGCACTGAGCACCCTGAGCACTGAGCACCCAGCACCCTGAGTACTGAGCACCCAGCACCCTGAGTACTGAGCACCCAATGTTCTGAGCAACGAGCACCCTGAGCACTGATCACCCAGCACCCTGAGTACTGAGCACCCAGCACCCTGAGCACTGAGCACCCTGAGTACTGAGCACTGAGCACCCTGAGTACTGAGCAATGAGCACCCTGAGTACTGAGCACCCAGCACCCTGAGTACTGAGCACCCAGCAACCTGAGCACTGAGCACCGAGCACCCTGAGCACTGAGCACCCAGCACCCTGAGCACTGAGCACCCAGCACCCTGAGCACTGAGCACCCAGCACCCCGCGCACTGAGCACCCAGCACCCTGAGCACTGAGAACCCTGAGTACTGAGCACTGAGCACCCTGAGTACTGAGCACTGAGCACCCTGAGTATTGAGCACCCAGCACCCTGAGTACTGAGCACCCAGGACCCGGAGCAATGAGCACCCTGAGTACTGAGCACCCAGCACACTGAGCACTGAGCACCGAGCACCCCGAGCACTGAGCACCCAGCACCCGGAGTACTGAGCACCCAGCACCCTGAGTACTAAGCACCGAGCACCCTGAGTACTGAGCACCCAGTACCCTGAGCACTGAACCCACATCACCCTGAGTACTGAGCTCCCCGAGCACTGAGCACCCAGCACCCTGAGCACTGAGGACCCAGCACCCTGAGCACTGAGCACCCAGCACCCTGAGCACTGAGCACCCAGCACCCTGAGTACTGAGCACCCAGCACCCTGAGCACTGAGCACCCAGCACCCTGAGTACTGAGCATCCAGCACCCTGAGCACTGAGCAGCCAGCACCCTGAGTACTGAGCACTGAGCACCCAGCACCTAGAGCACTGAGCACTCAGCACCCTGTGTACTGAGCACTGAGCACCCAGCACCCTGAGCACTGAGCACCCTGAGTACTGAGCACCCAGCACCCTGAGCACTGAGCACCCAGCACCCCGAGCACTGAGCACCCAGCACCCTGAGCACTGAGCACTGAGCACCCTGAGTACTGAGCACTGAGCACCCTGAGCACTGAGCACCGAGCACCCTGAGTACTGAGCACTGAGCACCCTGAGCACTGAGCACCCAGCACCCTGAGTACTGAGCACCGAGCACCCTGAGCACTGAGGACCGAGCACCCTGAGTACTAAGCACCCAGCACCCTGAATACTGAGCACCCAGCACCCTGAGCACTGAGCACCCAGCACGCTGAGTACTGAGCACTGAGCACCCTGCGTACTGAGCACCGAGCACCCTGAGCACTGAGCACCCAGCACGCTGAGTACTGAGCTCTGAGCACTCTGAGTACTGAGCACCGAGCACCCTGAGTACTGAGCACCCAGCACTCTGAGCACTGAGCACCCAGCACCCTGAGCACTGAGCACCCAGCACCCCGAGTACTGAGCACCCAGCACCCCGAGTACTGAGCACTGAGCACCCTGAGTACTGAGCACCAAGCACCCCGAGTACTGAGCACTGAGCACTATGAGTACTGAGCACCCAGTACCCTGAGTACTGAGCACCCAGTACTCTGAGCACTGAACACACAGAACCCTGAGTACTGAGCACCCCGAGCACTGAGCACCCAGCTCCCTGAGCACTGAGGACCCAGCACCCTGAGTACTGAGCACCCAGCACCCTGAGGACTGAGCACCCAGCACCCTGAGTACTGAGCACGAGGCACCCTGAGCACTGAGCACCCAGCACCCTAAGTACTGAGCACTGAGCACCCAGCACCCTGAGCACTGAGCACTCAGCACCCTGTGTACTGAGCACTGAGTACCCAGCACCCCGAGCACTGAGCACCGAGCACCCTGAGTACTGAGCACTGAGCACCCAGCACCCCGAGCACTGAGCACTCAGCACCCTGTGTACTGAGCACTGAGCACCCAGCACCCCGAGCACTGAGCACCGAGCACCCTGAGTACTGAGCACCCAGCACACCGAGTACTGAGCACCCAGCACCCTGAGTACTGAGCACCCAGCACCCCGAGCACTGAGCACCGAGCACCCCGAGCACTGAGCACCCAGCGGCCTGAGTACAGAGCACCCAGCACCCTGAGCACTGAGCACCCAGCACCTTGAGTACTGAGCACCGAGCACCCTGAGTAATGAGCACCCAGCACCCTGAGCACTGAGCACCCAGCGGCCTGAGTACTGAGCACCCAATGTACTGAGCACCGAGCACCCTGAGCACTGAGCACCCAGCACCCTGAGTACTGAGCACCCAGCACCCTGAGCACTGAGCACCCAGCACCCTGAGTACTGAGCACCCAATGTACTGAGCACTGAGCACCCTGAGCACTGAGCACCCAGCACCCTGAGTACTGAGCACCCAGCGGCCTGAGTACTGAGCACCCAATGTACTGAGCACCGAGCACCCTGAGCACTGAGCACCCAGCACCCTGAGTACTGAGCACCCAGCACCCTGAGCACTGAGCACCCTGAGTACTGAGCACTGAGCACCCTGAGTACTGAGCAATGAGCACCCTGAGTACTGAGCACCCAGCACCCTGAGTACTGAGCACCCAGCAACCTGAGCACTGAGCACCGAGCACCCTGAGCACTGAGCACCCAGCACCCTGAGCACTGAGCACCCAGCACCCTGAGCACTGAGCACCCAGCACCCCGAGCACTGAGCACCCAGCACCCTGAGCACTGAGAACCCTGAGTACTGAGCACTGAGCACCCTGAGTACTGAGCACTGAGCACCCTGTGTATTGAGCACCAAGCACCCTGAGTACTGAGCACCCAGGACCCGGAGCAATGAGCACCCTGAGTACTGAGCACCCAGCACCCTGAGCACTGAGCACCGAGCACCCCGAGCACTGAGCACCCAGCACCCGGAGTACTGAGCACCCAGCACCCTGAGTACTAAGCACCGAGCACCCTGAGTACTGAGCACCCAGTACCCTGAGCACTGAACACACAGCACCCTGAGTACTGAGCTCCCCGAGCACTGAGCACCCAGCACCCTGAGCACTGAGGACCCAGCACCCTGAGTACTGAGCACCCAGCACCCTGAGCACTGAGCACCCAGCACCCTGAGTACTGAGCACCCAGCACCCTGAGCACTGAGCACCCAGCACCCTGAGTACTGAGCATCCAGCACCCTGAGCACTGAACAGCCAGCACCCTGAGTACTGAGCACTGAGCACCCAGCACCTAGAGAACTGAGCACTCAGCACCCTGTGTACTGAGCACTGAGCACCCAGCACCCTGAGCACTGAGCACCCTGAGTTCTGAGCACCCAGCACCCTGAGCACTGAGCACCCAGCACCCCGAGCACTGAGCACCCAGCACCCCGAGCACTGAGCACCCAGCAACCCGAGCACTGAGCACCCAGCACCCCGAGCACTGAGCACCCAGCACCCTGAGCACTGAGCACTGAGCACCCTAAGTACTGAGCACTGAGCACCCTGAGTACTGAGCACCCAGCACCCTGAGTACTGAGCACCCAGCACCCCGAGCACTGAGCACCCAGCACCCTGAGTAGTGAGCACCGAGCACCCTGAGTACTGAGCACCCAGCACCCTGAGTACTGAGCACCCAGCGTACTGAGCACCGAGCACCCAGCACCCTGAGTACTGAGCACCCAGCACCCTGAGCACTGAGCACCCAGCACCCTGAGTACTGAGCACTGAGCACACTGAGTACTGAGCACCGAGCACACCGAGCACTGAGCACCCAGCACCCCGAGCACCGAGCACCCAGCACCCTGAGCACTGAGCACCCAGCACCCTGAGCACTGAGAACCCAGCACCCTGAGTACTGAGCACCTAGCACCTGAGTACTGAGCACCCAACGTACTGAGCACCGAGCACCCTGACCACTGAGCCCCCAGCACCCTGAGTACTGAGCACCCAGCACCCTGAGCAATGAGCACCCTGAGTACTGAGCACCCAGCACCTTGAGCACTGAGCACCGAGCACCCCGAGCACTGAGCACCCAGCACCCGAAGTACTGAGCACCCAGCACCCTGAGTACTAAGCACCGAGCACCCTGAGTACTGAGCACCCAGCACACTGAGCACGGAGCACCCAGCACCCTGAGCACTGAGCAAACAGCACCCTGAGCACTGAGCAACCAGCACCCTGAGTACTGAGCACTGAGCACCCAGCACCCCGAGCACGGAGCACCCAGCACCCTTAGTACTGAGCACTGAGCACCCAGCACCCCGAGCACTGAGCACCCAGCACCCTGAGCACTGAGCACCCAGCACCCGAGTACTGATCACCCAGCACCCTGGGTACTGAGCACCCCGCACCATGAGTACTGAGCACCCAGCACGCTGAGCACTGAGCACCCCGCACCCTGAGCACTGAGCACCCAGCACCCCGAGCACTGCACACCCAGCACCCTGAGTACTGAGCACCCAGCACCCTGAGCACTGAGCACCCAGCACCCTGAGCACTGAGCACCCAGCACCCTGAGCAATGAGCACCCAGCACCCTGAGTAGTGAGCACCCAACGTACTGAGCACCGAGCACCCCGAGCACTGAGCACCCAGCACCCTGAGTACTGAGCACTGAGCACCCCGAGCACTGAGCACCCAGCACCCTGAGCACTGAGCACCCAGCACCCCGAGCACTGAGCACCCAGCACCCTGCGCACCCAGCACCCTGAGCACTGAGCACCCTGAGCACTGAGCACTGAGCACCCAGCACCCTGAGTACTGAGCACCCAACACTCTGAGCACTGAGCACCCAGCACGCTGACTACTGATCCCTGAGCACCCAGCACCCTGAGTACTGAGCACCCAGCACCCCGAGCACTGAGCACCCAGCACCCTGTGTACTGAGCATCGAGCACCCCGAGCACTGAGCAACCAGCACCCTGAGTACTGAGCACCCAGCACCCCGAGAATGAGCACCCAGCACCCCGAGCACTGAGCACCCAGCACCCTGAGCACTGAGCACCCAGCACCCTGAGTACTGAGCACCCTGAGTACTGACCACCCAGCACCCTGAGTACTGAGCACACTGCACCCCGAGCACTGAGCTCCCTGAGTACTGAGCACCCAGCACCCTGAGTACTGAGCACACAGCTCCCTGAGTACTGAGCACTGAGCACCCAGAGAACTGAGCACCCAGCACCCCGAGGACTGAGCACCCAGCACCCTGTGCACTGAGCACTGAGCATTCAGCACCCTGAGCACTGAGCACCCTGAGCTCTTAGCACCCTGAGTACTGAGCACCCAGCACCGTGATTACTGAGCACCCAGCACCCTGAGCACTGAGCACCCAGCACCCTGAGTACTGAGCACCCAGCACCCTGAGTACTGAGCACCGAGCACCCCGAGCACTGAGCACCCAGCACCCTGAGCACTGAGCACCCAGCACCCTGAGCACTGAGCACCCAGCACCCCGAGTACTGAGCACCGAGCACCCCGAGCACTGAGCACCCAGCACCCCGAGAACTGAGCACCCAGCACCCTGAGCACTGAGCACCCAGCACCCCGAGTACTGAGCACCCAGCACCCCGAGTACTGAGCACTGAGCACCCTGAGTACTGAGCACCCAGCACCCCGAGTACTGAGCACTGAGCACTATGAGTACTGAACACACAGAACCCTGAGTACTGAGCACCCCGAGCATTGAGCACCCAGCACCCTGAGCACTGAGGACCCAGCACCCTGAGTACTGAGCACCCAGCACCCTGAGCACTGAGCACCCAGCACCCTGAGTACTGAGCACGAGGCACCCTGAGCACTGAGCACCCAGCACCCTAAGTACTGAGCATCCAGCACCCCGAGCACTGAGCACCCAGCACCCTGAGTACTGAGCACTGAGCACCCAGCACCCGGAGCACTGAGCACTCAGCACCCTGTGTACTGAGCACTGAGTACCCAGCACCCCGAGCACTGAGCACCGAGCACCCTGAGTACTGAGCACTGAGCACCCAGCACCCTGAGCACTGAGCACTCAGCACCCTGTGTACTGAGCACTGAGCACCCAGCACCCCGAGCACTGAGCACCGAGCACCCTGAGTACTGAGCACCCAGCACACCGAGTACTGAGCACCCAGCACCCTGAGTACTGAGCACCCAGCACCCCGAGCACTGAGCACCGAGCACCCCGAGCACTGAGCACCCAGCACCCCGAGCACTGAGCACCCAGCACCCTGAGTACTGAGCACCCAGCACCCCGAGCACTGAGCACCCAGCACCCTGATTACTGAGCACCGAGCACCCTGAGTACTGAGCACCCAGCACCCTGAGCACTGAGCACCCAGCACCCTGAGCACTGAGCACCCAGCACCCTGAGCACTGAGCACCCAGCACCCTGAGTACTGAGCACCCAATGTACTGAGCACTGAGCACCCTGAGCACTGAGCACCCAGCACCCTGAGCACTGAGCACCCAGCACCCTGAGCACTGAGCACCCAGCACCCTGAGTACTGAGCACCCAATGTACTGAGCACTGAGCACCCTGAGCACTGAGCACCCAGCACCCTGAGTACTGAGCACCCAGCACCCTGAGCACTGAGCACCCTGAGTACTGAGCACTGAGCACCCTGAGTACTGAGCAATGAGCACCCTGAGTACTGAGCACCCAGCACCCTGAGTACTGAGCACCCAGCAACCTGAGCACTGAGCACTGAGCACCCTGAGCACTGAGCACACAGCACCCTGAGCACTGAGCACCCAGCACCCTGAGCACTGAGCACCCAGCACCCCGAGCACTGAGCACCCAGCACCCTGAGCACGGAGAACCCAGAGTACTGAGCACTGAGCACCCTGAGTACTGAGCACTGAGCACCCTGAGTATTGAGCACCCAGCACCCTGAGTACTGAGCACCCAGGACCCGGAGCAATGAGCACCCTGAGTACTGAGCACCCAGCACCCTGAGCACTGAGCACCGAGAACCCCGAGCACTGAGCAGCCAGCACCCTGAGTACTGAGCACCCAGCACCCTGAGCACTGAGGACCGAGCACCCTGAGTACTAAGCACCCAGCACCCTGAGTACTGAGCACCCAGCACCCTGAGCACTGAGCACCCAGCAAGCTGAGTACTGAGCACTGAGCACCCTGAGTACTGAGCACCGAGCACCCTGAGCACTGAGCACCCAGCACGCTGAGTACTGAGCTCTGAGCACTCTGAGTACTGAGCACCGAGCACCCTGAGTACTGAGCACCCAGCACTCTGAGCACTGAGCACCCAGCACCCTGAGCACTGAGCACCCAGCACCCCGAGCACTGAGCACCCAGCAACCCGAGCACTGAGCACCCAGCACCCCGAGCACTGAGCACCCAGCAACCTGAGCACTGAGCACTGAGCACCCTAAGTACTGAGCAGTGAGCACCCTGAGTACTGAGCACCCAGCACCCTGAGTACTGAGCACCCAGCGTACTGAGCACCGAGTACCCCGAGCACTTAGCACCCAGCACCCTGAGTACTGAGCACCCAGCACCCCGAGCACTGAGCACCCAGCACCCTGAGTAGTGAGCACCGAGCACCCTGAGTACTGAGCACCCAGCACCCTGAGTACTGAGCACCCAGCGTACTGAGCACCGAGCACCCAGCACCCTGAGTACTGAGCACCCAGCACCCTGAGCACTGAGCACCCAGCACCCTGAGTACTGAGCACTGAGCACCCTGAGTACTGAGCACCGAGCACCCCGAGCACTGAGCACCCAGCACCCCGAGCACCGAGCACCCAGCACCCTGAGCACTGAGCACCCAGCACCCTGAGCACTGAGCACCCAGCACCCTGAGTACTGAGCACCCAGCACCTGAGTACTGAGCACCCAACGTACTGTGCACCGAGCACCCTGACCACTGAGCACCCAGCACCCTGAGTACTGAGCACCCAGCACCCTGAGCAATGAGCACCCTGAGTACTGAGCACCCAGCACCTTGAGCACTGAGCACCGAGCACCCCGAGCATTGAGCACCCAGCACCCGAAGTACAGAGCACCCAGCACCCTGAGTACTAAGCACCGAGCACCCTGAGTACTGAGCACCCAGCACCGTGAGCACTGAGCACCCAGCACCCTGAGCACTGAGCACACAGCACCCTGAGCACTGAGCATCCAGCACCCTGAGTACTGAGCACTGAGCACCCAGCACCCCGAGCACGGAGCACCCAGCACCCTGAGTACTGAGCACTGAGCACCCAGCACCCCGAGCACTGAGCACCCAGCACCCTGAGCACTGAGCACCCAGCACCCGAGTACTGATCACCCAGCACCCTGGGTACTGAGCACCCCGCACCATGAGTACTGAGCACCCAGCACCCCGAGTACTGAGCACCCAGCACGCTGAGCACTGAGCACCCAGCACCCTGAGCACTGAGCACCCAGCACCCCGAGCACTGCACACCCAGCACCCTGAGTACTGAGCACCCAGCACCCTGAGCACTGAGCACCCAGCACCCTGAGCACTGAGCAACCAGCACCCTGAGCAATGGGCACACAGCACCCTGAGTAGTGAGCACCCAACGTACTGAGCACCGATCACCCCGAGCACTGAGCACCCAGCACCCGGAGTACTGAGCACCCAGCACCCTGAGTACTAAGCACAGAGCACCCTGAGTACTGAGCACCCAGCACCCTGAGCACTGAGCACCCAGCACCCCGAGTACTGTGCAGCAAGCACCCCGAGTACTGAGCACCCAGCACCCCGAGCACTGAGCACCCAGCACCCCGAGCACTGAGCACCCAGCACCCTGAGTACTGAGCACCCAGCACCCTGAGTACTGAGCACCCAGCACCCCGAGCACTGAGTACCCAGCACCCTGAGCACTGAGCACCCAGCACCCTGAGCACTGAGCACCCAGCACCCTGAGCACTGAGCACCCAGCACCCTGAGTACTGAGCACTGAGCACCCTGCACCCCGAGCCCTGAGCACCCAGCACCCTGAGTACTGAGCACTGAGCACCCAGCACCCAGAGCACTGAGCACACAGCACCCTGAGCACTGAGCACCGAGCACCCGAGTACTGAGCACCCAGCACCCTGAGTACTGAGCACCCAGCACCCCGAGCACTGAGCACCCAGCACCCTGAGTACTGAGCACCCAGCACCCTGAGCACTGAGCACCGAGCACCCTGAGCACTGAGCACCCAGCACCCTGAGGACTGAGCACCCAGCACCCCGAGCACTGAGCACCTAGCACCCTGAGCACTGAGCACCCTGAGTACTGAGCACTGAGCACCCTGAGTACTGAGCAATGAGCACCCTGAGTACTGAGCACCAAGCACACTGAGTACTGAGCACCCAGCAACCTGAGCACTGAGCACCGAGCACCCTGAGCACTGAGCACCCAGCACCCTGAGCACTGAGCACCCAGCACCCTGAGCACTGAGCACCCAGCACCCCGAGCACTGAGCACCCAGCACCCTGAGCACTGAGAACCCTGAGTACTGAGCACTGAGCACCCTGAGTACTGAGCACTGAGCACCCTGAGTATTGAGCACCCAGCACCCTGAGTACTGAGCACCCAGGACACGGAGCAAAGAGCACCCTGAGTACTGAGCACCCAGCACCCTGAGCACTGAGCACCGAGCACCCCGAGCACTGAGCACCCAGCACCCGGAGTACTGAGCACCCAGCACCCTGAGTACTAAGCACCGAGCACCCTGAGTACTGAGCACCCAGTACCCTGAGCACTGAACACACAGCACCCTGAGTACTGAGCACCCCGAGCACTGAGCACCCAGCACCCTGAGAACTGAGGACCCAGCACCCTGAGTACTGAGCACCCAGCACCCTGAGCACTGAGCACCCAGCACCCTGAGTACTGAGCACCCAGCACCCTGAGCACTGAGCACCCAGCACCCTGAATACTGAGCATCCAGCACCCCGAGCACTGAGCAGCCAGCACCCTGAGTACTGAGCACTGAGCACCCAGCACCCAGAGCACTGAGCACTCAGCACCCTGTGTACTGAGCACTGAGCACCCAGCACCCTGAGCACTGAGCACCGTGAGTACTGAGCACAAAGCACCCTGAGCACTGAGCACCCAGCACCCCGAGCGCTGAGCAACCAGCACCAAGAGAACTGAGCACTGAGCACCCTGAGTACTGAGCACTGAGCACCCTGAGCACTGAGCACCGAGCACCCTGAGTACTGAGCACTGAGCACCCTGAGCACTGAGTACCCAGCACCCTGAGTACTGAGCACCCAGCACCCTGAGCACTGAGGACCGAGGACCCTGAGTACTAAGCACCCAGCACCCTGAGTACTGAGCACCCAGCACCCTGAGCACTGAGCACCCAGCACGCTGAGTACTGAGAACTGAGCACCCTGAGTACTGAGCACCGAGCACCCAGAGCACTGAGCACCCTGCACGCTGAGTACTGAGCACTGAGCACCCTGAGCACTGAGCACCCAGCACCCTGAGTACTGAGCACTGAGCACCCTGAGTACTGAGCACCCAGCACCATGAGTACTGAGCACCCAGCACCCTGAGCAATGAGCACCCTGAGTACTGATCACCCAGCACACTGAGCACTGAGCACCGAGCACCCCGAGCAGTGAGCACCCAGCACCCTGAGCACTGAGGACCCAGCACCCTGAGTACTGAGCACCCAGCACCCTGAGCACTGAGCACACAGCACCCTGAGTACTGAGCACCCAGCACCCTGAGCACTGAGCACCCAGCACCCTGAGTACTGAGCATCCAGCACCCCGAGCACTGAGCACCCAGCACCCCGAGCACTGAGCACTCAGCACCCTGTGTACTGAGCACTGAGTACTCAGCACCCCGAGCACTGAGCACCCAGCACCCTGAGCACTGAGCACCCTGAGTACTGAGCACCCAGCACCCTGAGCACTGAGGACCCAGCACCCTGAGTACTGAGCACCCAGCACCCTGAGCACTGAGCACACAGCACCCTGAGTACTGAGCACCCAGCACCCTGAGCACTGAGCACCCAGCACCCTGAGTACTGAGCACCCAGCACCCTGAGCACTGAGCACCCAGCACCCTGAGTACTGAGCACCCAGCACCCTGAGCACTGAGCACCCAGCACCCTGAGTACTGAGCATCCAGCACCCTGAGCACTGAACAGCCAGCACCCTGAGTACTGAGCACTGAGCACCCAGCACCTAGAGAACTGAGCACTCAGCACCCTGTGTACTGAGCACTGAGCACCCAGCACCCTGAGCACTGAGCACCCTGAGTTCTGAGCACCCAGCACCCTGAGCACTGAGCACCCAGCACCCCGAGCACTGAGCACCCAGCACCCTGAGCACTGAGCACTGAGCACCCTGAGTACTGAGCACTGAGCACCCTGAGCACTAAGCACCGAGCACCCTGAGTACTGAGCACTGAGCACCCTGAGCACTGAGCACCCAGCACCCTGAGTACTGAGCACCGAGCACCCTGAGCACTGAGGACCGAGCACCCTGAGTACTAAGCACACAGCACCCTGAGTACTGAGCACCCAGCACCCTGAGCACTGAGCACCCAGCACGCTGAGTACTGAGCACTGAGCACCCTGCGTACTGAGCACCGAGCACCCTGAGGACTGAGCACCCAGCACGCTGAGTACTGAGCTCTGAGCACTCTGAGTACTGAGCACCGAGCACCCTGAGTACTGAGCACCCAGCACTCTGAGCACTGAGCACCCAGCACCCTGAGCACTGAGCACCCAGCACCCCGAGCACTGAGCACCCAGCAACCCGAGCACTGAGCACCCAGCACCCCGAGCACTGAGCACCCAGCACCCTGAGCACTGAGCACTGAGCACCCTAAGTACTGAGCACTGAGCACCCTGAGTACTGAGCACCCAGCACCCTGTGTACTGAGCACCCAGCACCCCGAGCACTGAGCACCCAGCACCCTGAGTAGTGAGCACCGAGCACCCTGAGTACTGAGCACCCAGCACCCTGAGTACTGAGCACCCAGCGTACTGAGCACCGAGCACCCAGCACCCTGAGTACTGAGCACCCAGCACCCTGAGCACTGAGCACCCAGCACCCTGAGTACTGAGCACTGAGCACCCTGAGTACTGAGCACCGAGCACCCCGAGCACTGAGCACCCAGCACCCCGAGCACCGAGCACCCAGCACCCTGAGCACTGAGCACCCAGCACCCTGAGCACTGAGAACCCAGCACCCTGAGTACTGAGCACCCAGCACCTGAGTACTGAGCACCCAACGTACTGAGCACCGAGCACCCTGACCACTGAGCCCCCAGCACCCTGAGTACTGAGCACCCAGCACCCTGAGCAATGAGCACCCTGAGTACTGAGCACCCAGCACCTTGAGCACTGAGCACGGAGCACCCCGAGCACTGAGCACCCAGCACCCGAAGTACTGAGCACCCAGCACCCTGAGTACTAAGCACCGAGCACCCTGAGTACTGAGCACCCAGCACACTGAGCACGGAGCACCCAGCACCCTGAGCACTGAGCAAACAGCACCCTGAGCACTGAGCAACCAGCACCCTGAGTACTGAGCACTGAGCACCCAGCACCCCGAGCACGGAGCACCCAGCACCCTTAGTACTGAGCACTGAGCACCCAGCACCCCGAGCACTGAGCACCCAGCACCCTGAGCACTGAGCACCCAGCACCCGAGTACTGATCACCCAGCACCCTGGGTACTGAGCACCCCGCACCATGAGTACTGAGCACCCAGCACGCTGAGCACTGAGCACCCAGCACCCTGAGCACTGAGCACCCAGCACCCCGAGCACTGCACACCCAGCACCCTGAGTACTGAGCACCCAGCACCCTGAGCACTGAGCACCCAGCACCCTGAGCACTGAGCACCCAGCACCCTGAGCAATGAGCACCCAGCACCCTGAGTAGTGAGCACCCAACGTACTGAGCACCGAGCACCCCGAGCACTGAGCACCCAGCACCCTGAGTACTGAGCACTGAGCACCCCGAGCACTGAGCACCCAGCAACCTGAGCACTGAGCACCCAGCACCCCGAGCACTGAGCACCCAGCAACCTGCGCACCCAGCAACCTGAGCACTGAGCACCCTGAGCACTGAGCACTGAGCACCCAGCACCCTGAGTACTGAGCACCCAACACTCTGAGCACTGAGCACCCAGCACGCTGACTACTGATCCCTGAGCACCCAGCACCCTGAGTACTGAGCACCCAGCACCCCGAGCACTGAGCACCCAGCACCCTGTGTACTGAGCATCGAGCACCCCGAGCACTGAGCAACCAGCACCCTGAGTACTGAGCACCCAGCACCCCGAGAATGAGCACCCAGCACCCCGAGCACTGAGCACCCAGCACATTGAGCACTGAGCACCCAGCACCCTGAGTACTGAGCACCCTGAGTACTGACCACCCAGCACCCTGAGTACTGAGCACACTGCACCCCGTGCACTGAGCTCCCTGAGTACTGAGCACCCAGCACCCTGAGTACTGAGCACACAGCTCCCTGAGTACTGAGCACTGAGCACCCAGAGAACTGAGCACCCAGCACCCCGAGGACTGAGCACCCAGCACCCTGTGCACTGAGCACTGAGCATTCAGCACCCTGAGCACTGAGCACCCTGAGCTCTTAGCACCCTGAGTACTGAGCACCCAGCACCCTGAGTACTGAGCACCCAGCACCCTGAGCACTGAGCACCCAGCACCCTGAGTACTGAGCACCCAGCACCCTGAGTACTGAGCACCGAGCACCCCGAGCACTGAGCACCCAGCACCCTGAGCACTGAGCACCCAGCACCCTGAGCACTGAGCACCCAGCACCCCGAGTACTGAGCACCGAGCACCCCGAGCACTGAGCACCCAGCACCCCGAGAACTGAGCACCCAGCACCCTGAGCACTGAGCACCCAGCACCCCGAGTACTGAGCACCCAGCACCCCGAGTACTGAGCACTGAGCACCCTGAGTACTGAGCACCCAGCACCCCGAGTACTGAGCACTGAGCACTATGAGTACTGAACACACAGAACCCTGAGTACTGAGCACCCCGAGCACTGAGCACCCAGCACCCTGAGCACTGAGGACCCAGCACCCTGAGTACTGAGCACCCAGCACCCTGAGCACTGAGCACCCAGCACCCTGAGTACTGAGCACGAGGCACCCTGAGCACTGAGCACCCAGCACCCTAAGTACTGAGCATCCAGCACCCCGAGCACTGAGCACCCAGCACCCTGAGTACTGAGCACTGAGCACCCAGCACCCGGAGCACTGAGCACTCAGCACCCTGTGTACTGAGCACTGAGTACCCAGCACCCCGAGCACTGAGCACCGAGCACCCTGAGTACTGAGCACTGAGCACCCAGCACCCTGAGCACTGAGCACTCAGCACCCTGTGTACTGAGCACTGAGCACCCAGCAACCCGAGCACTGAGCACCGAGCACCCTGAGTACTGAGCACCCAGCACACCGAGTACTGAGCACCCAGCACCCTGAGTACTGAGCACCCAGCACCCCGAGCACTGAGCACCGAGCACCCCGAGCACTGAGCACCCAGCACCCCGAGCACTGAGCACCCAGCACCCTGAGTACTGAGCACCCAGCACCCCGAGCACTGAGCACCCAGCACCCTGATTACTGAGCACCGAGCACCCTGAGTACTGAGCACCCAGCACCCTGAGCACTGAGCACCCAGCACCCTGAGCACTGAGCACCCAGCACCCTGAGCACTGAGCACCCAGCACCCTGAGTACTGAGCACCCAATGTACTGAGCACTGAGCACCCTGAGCACTGAGCACCCAGCACCCTGAGCACTGAGCACCCAGCACCCTGAGCACTGAGCACCCAGCACCCTGAGTACTGAGCACCCAATGTACTGAGCACTGAGCACCCTGAGCACTGAGCACCCAGCACCCTGAGTACTGAGCACCCAGCACCCTGAGCACTGAGCACCCTGAGTACTGAGCACTGAGCACCCTGAGTACTGAGCAATGAGCACCCTGAGTACTGAGCACCCAGCACCCTGAGTACTGAGCACCCAGCAACCTGAGCACTGAGCACTGAGCACCCTGAGCACTGAGCACACAGCACCCTGAGCACTGAGCACCCAGCACCCTGAGCACTGAGCACCCAGCACCCTGAGCACTGAGGACCGAGGACCCTGAGTACTAAGCACCCAGCACCCTGAGTACTGAGCACCCAGCACCCTGAGCACTGAGCACCCAGCACGCTGAGTACTGAGAACTGAGCACCCTGAGTACTGAGCACCGAGCACCCAGAGCACTGAGCACCCTGCACGCTGAGTACTGAGCACTGAGCACCCTGAGCACTGAGCACCCAGCACCCTGAGTACTGAGCACTGAGCACCCTGAGTACTGAGCACCCAGCACCATGAGTACTGAGCACCCAGCACCCTGAGCAATGAGCACCCTGAGTACTGATCACCCAGCACACTGAGCACTGAGCACCGAGCACCCCGAGCAGTGAGCACCCAGCACCCTGAGAACTGAGGACCTAGCACCCTGAGTACTGAGCACCCAGCACCCTGAGCACTGAGCACACAGCACCCTGAGTACTGAGCACCCAGCACCCTGAGCACTGAGCACCCAGCACCCTGAGTACTGAGCATCCAGCACCCCGAGCACTGAGCACCCAGCACCCCGAGCACTGAGCACTCAGCACCCTGTGTACTGAGCACTGAGTACTCAGCACCCCGAGCACTGAGCACCCAGCACCCTGAGCACTGAGCACCCTGAGTACTGAGCACCCAGCACCCTGAGCACTGAGGACCCAGCACCCTGAGTACTGAGCACCCAGCACCCTGAGCACTGAGCACACAGCACCCTGAGTACTGAGCACCCAGCACCCTGAGCACTGAGCACCCAGCACCCTGAGTACTGAGCACCCAGCACCCTGAGCACTGAGCACCCAGCACCCTGAGTACTGAGCACCCAGCACCCTGAGCACTGAGCACAAGGCACCCTGAGTACTGAGCATCCAGCACCCTGAGCACTGAACAGCCAGCACCCTGAGTACTGAGCACTGAGCACCCAGCACCTAGAGAACTGAGCACTCAGCACCCTGTGTACTGAGCACTGAGCACCCAGCACCCTGAGCACTGAGCACCCTGAGTTCTGAGCACCCAGCACCCTGAGCACTGAGCACCCAGCACCCCGAGCACTGAGCACCCAGCACCCTGAGCACTGAGCACTGAGCACCCTGAGTACTGAGCACTGAGCACCCTGAGCACTGAGCACCGAGCACCCTGAGTACTGAGCACTGAGCACCCTGAGCACTGAGCACCCAGCACCCTGAGTACTGAGCACCGAGCACCCTGAGCACTGAGGACCGAGCACCCTGAGTACTAAGCACACAGCACCCTGAGTACTGAGCACCCAGCACCCTGAGCACTGAGCACCCAGCACGCTGAGTACTGAGCACTGAGCACCCTGCGTACTGAGCACCGAGCACCCTGAGCACTGAGCACCCAGCACGCTGAGTACTGAGCTCTGAGCACTCTGAGTACTGAGCACCGAGCACCCTGAGTACTGAGCACCCAGCACTCTGAGCACTGAGCACCCAGCACCCTGAGCACTGAGCACCCAGCACCCCGAGCACTGAGCACCCAGCAACCCGAGCACTGAGCACCCAGCACCCCGAGCACTGAGCACCCAGCACCCTGAGCACTGAGCACTGAGCACCCTAAGTACTGAGCACTGAGCACCCTGAGTACTGAGCACCCAGCACCCTGAGTACTGAGCACCCAGCACCCCGAGCACTGAGCACCCAGCACCCTGAGTAGTGAGCACCGAGCACCCTGAGTACTGAGCACCCAGCACCCTGAGTACTGAGCACCCAGCGTACTGAGCACCGAGCACCCAGCACCCTGAGTACTGAGCACCCAGCACCCTGAGCACTGAGCACCCAGCACCCTGAGTACTGAGCACTGAGCACCCTGAGTACTGAGCACCGAGCACCCCGAGCACTGAGCACCCAGCACCCCGAGCACCGAGCACCCAGCACCCTGAGCACTGAGCACCCAGCACCCTGAGCACTGAGAACCCAGCACCTGAGTACTGAGCACCCAGCACCTGAGTACTGAGCACCCAACGTACTGAGCACCGAGCACCCTGACCACTGAGCCCCCAGCACCCTGAGTACTGAGCACCCAGCACCCTGAGCAATGAGCACCCTGAGTACTGAGCACCCAGCACCTTGAGCACTGAGCACCGAGCACCCCGAGCACTGAGCACCCAGCACCCGAAGTACTGAGCACCCAGCACCCTGAGTACTAAGCACCGAGCACCCTGAGTACTGAGCACCCAGCACCCTGAGCACTGAGCAAACAGCACCCTGAGCACTGAGCAACCAGCACCCTGAGTACTGAGCACTGAGCACCCAGCACCCCGAGCACGGAGCACCCAGCACCCTTAGTACTGAGCACTGAGCACCCAGCACCCCGAGCACTGAGCACCCAGCACCCTGAGCACTGAGCACCCAGCACCCGAGTACTGATCACCCAGCACCCTGGGTACTGAGCACCCCGCACCATGAGTACTGAGCACCCAGCACGCTGAGCACTGAGCACCCAGCACCCTGAGCACTGACCACCCAGCACCCCGAGCACTGCACACCCAGCACCCTGAGTACTGAGCACCCAGCACCCTGAGCACTGAGCACCCAGCACCCTGAGCACTGAGCACCCAGCACCCTGAGCAATGAGCACCCAGCACCCTGAGTAGTGAGCACCCAACGTACTGAGCACCGAGCACCCCGAGCACTGAGCACCCAGCACCCTGAGTACTGAGCACTGAGCACCCCGAGCACTGAGCACCCAGCACCCTGAGCACTGAGCACCCAGCACCCCGAGCACTGAGCACCCAGCACCCTGCGCACCCAGCACACTGAGCACTGAGCACCCTGAGCACTGAGCACTGAGCACCCAGCACCCTGAGTACTGAGCACCCAACACTCTGAGCACTGAGCACCCAGCACGCTGACTACTGATCCCTGAGCACCCAGCACCCTGAGTACTGAGCACCCAGCACCCCGAGCACTGAGCACCCAGCACCCTGTGTACTGAGCATCGAGCACCCCGAGCACTGAGCAACCAGCACCCTGAGTACTGAGCACCCAGCACCCCGAGAATGAGCACCCAGCACCCCGAGCACTGAGCACCCAGCACATTGAGCACTGAGCACCCAGCACCCTGAGTACTGAGCACCCTGAGTACTGACCACCCAGCACCCTGAGTACTGAGCACACTGCACCCCGAGCACTGAGCTCCCTGAGTACTGAGCACCCAGCACCCTGAGTACTGAGCACACAGCTCCCTGAGTACTGAGCACTGAGCACCCAGAGAACTGGGCACCCAGCACCCCGAGGACTGAGCACCCAGCACCCTGTGCACTGAGCACTGAGCATTCAGCACCCTGAGCACTGAGCACCCTGAGCTCTTAGCACCCTGAGTACTGAGCACCCAGCACCCTGAGTACTGAGCACCCAGCACCCTGAGCACTGAGCACCCAGCACCCTGAGTACTGAGCACCCAGCACCCTGAGTACTGAGCACCGAGCACCCCGAGCACTGAGCACCCAGCACCCTGAGCACTGAGCACCCAGCACCCTGAGCACTGAGCACCCAGCACCCCGAGTACTGAGCACTGAGCACCCCGAGCACTGAGCACCCAGCACCCCGAGAACTGAGCACCCAGCACCCTGAGCACTGAGCACCCAGCACCCCGAGTACTGAGCACCCAGCACCCCGAGTACTGAGCACTGAGCACCCTGAGTACTGAGCACCCAGCACCCCGAGTACTGAGCACTGAGCACTATGAGTACTGAACACACAGAACCCTGAGTACTGAGCACCCCGAGCACTGAGCACCCAGCACCCTGAGCACTGAGGACCCAGCACCCTGAGTACTGAGCACCCAGCACCCTGAGCACTGAGCACCCAGCACCCTGAGTACTGAGCACGAGGCACCCTGAGCACTGAGCACCCAGCACCCTAAGTACTGAGCATCCAGCACCCCGAGCACTGAGCACCCAGCACCCTGAGTACTGAGCACTGAGCACCCAGCACCCGGAGCACTGAGCACTCAGCACCCTGTGTACTGAGCACTGAGTACCCAGCACCCCGAGCACTGAGCACCGAGCACCCTGAGTACTGAGCACTGAGCACCCAGCACCCTGAGCACTGAGCACTCAGCACCCTGTGTACTGAGCACTGAGCACCCAGCACCCCGAGCACTGAGCACCGAGCACCCTGAGTACTGAGCACCCAGCACACCGAGTACTGAGCACCCAGCACCCTGAGTACTGAGCACCCAGCACCCCGAGCACTGAGCACCGAGCACCCCGAGCACTGAGCACCCAGCACCCCGAGCACTGAGCACCCAGCACCCTGAGTACTGAGCACCCAGCACCCCGAGCACTGAGCACCCAGCACCCTGATTACTGAGCACCGAGCACCCTGAGTACTGAGCACCCAGCACCCTGAGCACTGAGCACCCAGCACCCTGAGCACTGAGCACCCAGCACCCTGAGCACTGAGCACCCAGCACCCTGAGTACTGAGCACCCAATGTACTGAGCACTGAGCACCCTGAGCACTGAGCACCCAGCACCCTGAGCACTGAGCACCCAGCACCCTGAGCACTGAGCACCCAGCACCCTGAGTACTGAGCACCCAATGTACTGAGCACTGAGCACCCTGAGCACTGAGCACCCAGCACCCTGAGTACTGAGCACCCAGCACCCTGAGCACTGAGCACCCTGAGTACTGAGCACTGAGCACCCTGAGTACTGAGCAATGAGCACCCTGAGTACTGAGCACCCAGCACCCTGAGTACTGAGCACCCAGCAACCTGAGCACTGAGCACTGAGCACCCTGAGCACTGAGCACACAGCACCCTGAGCACTGAGCACCCAGCACCCTGAGCACTGAGCACCCAGCACCCCGAGCACTGAGCACCCAGCACCCTGAGCACGGAGAACCCAGAGTACTGAGCACTGAGCACCCTGAGTACTGAGCACTGAGCACCCTGAGTATTGAGCACCCAGCACCCTGAGTACTGAGCACCCAGGACCCGGAGCAATGAGCACCCTGAGTACTGAGCACCCAGCACCCTGAGCACTGAGCACCGAGAACCCCGAGCACTGAGCAGCCAGCACCCTGAGTACTGAGCACCCAGCACCCTGAGCACTGAGGACCGAGCACCCTGAGTACTAAGCACCCAGCACCCTGAGTACTGAGCACCCAGCACCCTGAGCACTGAGCACCCAGCAAGCTGAGTACTGAGCACTGAGCACCCTGAGTACTGAGCACCGAGCACCCTGAGCACTGAGCACCCAGCACGCTGAGTACTGAGCTCTGAGCACTCTGAGTACTGAGCACCGAGCACCCTGAGTACTGAGCACCCAGCACTCTGAGCACTGAGCACCCAGCACCCTGAGCACTGAGCACCCAGCACCCCGAGCACTGAGCACCCAGCAACCCGAGCACTGAGCACCCAGCACCCCGAGCACTGAGCACCCAGCAACCTGAGCACTGAGCACTGAGCACCCTAAGTACTGAGCACTGAGCACCCTGAGTACTGAGCACCCAGCACCCTGAGTACTGAGCACCCAGCGTACTGAGCACCGAGTACCCCGAGCACTTAGCACCCAGCACCCTGAGTACTGAGCACCCAGCACCCCGAGCACTGAGCACCCAGCACCCTGAGTAGTGAGCACCGAGCACCCTGAGTACTGAGCACCCAGCACCCTGAGTACTGAGCACCCAGCGTACTGAGCACCGAGCACCCAGCACCCTGAGTACTGAGCACCCAGAACCCTGAGCACTGAGCACCCAGCACCCTGAGTACTGAGCACTGAGCACCCTGAGTACTGAGCACCGAGCACCCCGAGCACTGAGCACCCAGCACCCCGAGCACCGAGCACCCAGCACCCTGAGCACTGAGCACCCAGCACCCTGAGCACTGAGCACCCAGCACCCTGAGTACTGAGCACCCAGCACCTGAGTACTGAGCACCCAACGTACTGAGCACCGAGCACCCTGACCACTGAGCACCCAGCACCCTGAGTACTGAGCACCCAGCACCCTGAGCAATGAGCACCCTGAGTACTGAGCACCCAGCACCTTGAGCACTGAGCACCGAGCACCCCGAGCATTGAGCACCCAGCACCCGAAGTACAGAGCACCCAGCACCCTGAGTACTAAGCACCGAGCACCCTGAGTACTGAGCACCCAGCACCGTGAGCACTGAGCACCCAGCACCCTGAGCACTGAGCACACAGCACCCTGAGCACTGAGCATCCAGCACCCTGAGTACTGAGCACTGAGCACCCAGCACCCCGAGCACGGAGCACCCAGCACCCTGAGTACTGAGCACTGAGCACCCAGCACCCCGAGCACGGAGCACCCAGCACCCTGAGTACTGAGCACTGAGCACCAAGCACCCCGAGCACTGAGCACCCAGCACCCTGAGCACTGAGCACCCAGCACCCGAGTACTGATCACCCAGCACCCTGGGTACTGAGCACCCCGCACCATGAGTACTGAGCACCCAGCACCCCGAGTACTGAGCACCCAGCACGCTGAGCACTGAGCACCCAGCACCCTGAGCACTGAGCACCCAGCACCCCGAGCACTGCACACCCAGCACCCTGAGTACTGAGCACCCAGCACCCTGAGCACTGAGCACCCAGCACCCTGAGCACTGAGCAACCAGCACCCTGAGCAATGGGCACACAGCACCCTGAGTAGTGAGCACACAACGTACTGAGCACCGATCACCCCGAGCACTGAGCACCCAGCACCCGGAGTACTGAGCACCCAGCACCCTGAGTACTAAGCACAGAGCACCCTGAGTACTGAGCACCCAGCACCCTGAGCACTGAGCACCCAGCACCCTGAGTACTGTGCAGCAAGCACCCCGAGTACTGAGCACCCAGCACCCCGAGCACTGAGCACCCAGCACCCCGAGCACTGAGCACCCAGCACCCTGAGTACTGAGCACCCAGCACCCTGAGTACTGAGCACCCAGCACCCCGAGCACTGAGTACCCAGCACCCTGAGCACTGAGCACCCAGCACCCTGAGCACTGAGCACCCAGCACCCTGAGCACTGAGCACCCAGCACCCTGAGTACTGAGCACTGAGCACCCAGCACCCAGAGCACTGAGCACACAGCACCCTGAGCACTGAGCACCGAGCACCCGAGTACTGAGCACCCAGCACCCTGAGTACTGAGCACCCAGCACCCCGAGCACTGAGCACCCAGCACCCTGAGTACTGAGCACCCAGCACCCTGAGCACTGAGCACCGAGCACCCTGAGCACTGAGCACCCAGCACCCTGAGGACTGAGCACCCAGCACCCCGAGCACTGAGCACCTAGCACCCTGAGCACTGAGCACCCTGAGTACTGAGCACTGAGCACCCTGAGTACTGAGCAATGAGCACCCTGAGTACTGAGCACCAAGCACACTGAGTACTGAGCACCCAGCAACCTGAGCACTGAGCACCGAGCACCCTGAGCACTGAGCACCCAGCACCCTGAGCACTGAGCACCCAGCACCCTGAGCACTGAGCACCCAGCACCCCGAGCACTGAGCACCCAGCACCCTGAGCACTGAGAACCCTGAGTACTGAGCTCTGAGCACCCTGAGTACTGAGCACTGAGCACCCTGAGTATTGAGCACCCAGCACCCTGAGTACTGAGCACCCAGGACACGGAGCAAAGAGCACCCTGAGTACTGAGCACCCAGCACCCTGAGCACTGAGCACCGAGCACCCCGAGCACTGAGCACCCAGCACCCGGAGTACTGAGCACCCAGCACCCTGAGTACTAAGCACCGAGCACCCTGAGTACTGAGCACCCAGTTCCCTGAGCACTGAACACACAGCACCCTGAGTACTGAGCACCCCGAGCACTGAGCACCCAGCACCCTGAGAACTGAGGACCCAGCACCCTGAGTACTGAGCACCCAGCACCCTGAGCACTGAGCACCCAGCACCCTGAGTACTGAGCACCCAGCACCCTGAGCACTGAGCAACCAGCACCCTGAATACTGAGCATCCAGCACCCCGAGCACTGAGCAGCCAGCACCCTGAGTACTGAGCACTGAGCACCCAGCACCCAGAGCACTGAGCACTCAGCACCCTGTGTACTGAGCACTGAGCACCCAGCACCCTGAGCACTGAGCACCGTGAGTACTGAGCACAAAGCACCCTGAGCACTGAGCACCCAGCACCCCGAGCGCTGAGCAACCAGCACCCAGAGAACTGAGCACTGAGCACCCTGAGTACTGAGCACTGAGCACCCTGAGCACTGAGCACCGAGCACCCTGAGTACTGAGCACTGAGCACCCTGAGCACTGAGCACCCAGCACCCTGAGTACTGAGCACCCAGCACCCTGAGCACTGAGGACCGAGGACCCTGAGTACTAAGCACCCAGCACCCTGAGTACTGAGCACCCAGCACCCTGAGCACTGAGCACCCAGCACGCTGAGTACTGAGAACTGAGCACCCTGAGTACTGAGCACCGAGCACCCAGAGCACTGAGCACCCTGCACGCTGAGTACTGAGCACTGAGCACTCTGAGTACTGAGCACCGAGCACCCTGAGTACTGAGCACCCAGCACTCTGAGCACGGAGCACCCAGCACGCTGAGCACTGAGCACCCAGCACCCCGAGCACTGAGCACCCACCACCCCGAGCACTGAGCACCCAGCACCCCGAGCACTGAGCACCCAGCACCCTGAGCACTGAACACTGAGCACCCTAAGTACTGAGCACTGAGCACCCTGAGTACTGAGCACCCAGCACCCTGAGTACTGAGCACCCAGCGTACTGAGCACTGAGCACCCCGAGCACTGAGCACCCAGCACCCTGAGTACTGAGCACCCAGCACCCCGAGCACTGAGCACCCAGCACGCTGAGTAGTGAGCACCGAGCACCCTGAGTACTGAGCACCCAGCACCCTGAGTACTGAGCACCCAGCGTACTGAGCACCGAGCACACAGCACCCTGAGTACTGAGCACCAAGCACCCTGAGCACTGAGCACCCAGCACCCTGAGTACTGAGCACTGAGCACCCTGAGTACTGAGCACCGAGCACCCCGAGCACTGAGCACCCAGCACCCCGAGCACCGAGCACCCAGCACCCTGAGCACTGAGCACCCATCACCCTGAGCACCGAGCACCCAGCACCCTGAGTACTGAGCACCCAGCACCCTGAGCACTGAGCACCCAGCACCCTGAGTACTGAGCACTGAGCACCCTGAGTACTGAGCACCCAGCACCATGAGTACTGAGCACCCAGCACCCTGAGCAATGAGCACCCTGAGTACTGATCACCCAGCACACTGAGCACTGAGCACCGAGCACCCCGAGCAGTGAGCACCCAGCACCCTGAGCACTGAGGACCCAGCACCCTGAGTACTGAGCACCCAGCACCCTGAGCACTGAGCACACAGCACCCTGAGTACTGAGCACCCAGCACCCTGAGCACTGAGCACCCAGCACCCTGAGTACTGAGCATCCAGCACCCCGAGCACTGAGCACCCAGCACCCCGAGCACTGAGCACTCAGCACCCTGTGTACTGAGCACTGAGTACTCAGCACCCCGAGCACTGAGCACCCAGCACCCTGAGCACTGAGCACCCTGAGTACTGAGCACCCAGCACCCTGAGCACTGAGGACCCAGCACCCTGAGTACTGAGCACCCAGCACCCTGAGCACTGAGCACACAGCACCCTGAGTACTGAGCACCCAGCACCCTGAGCACTGAGCACCCAGCACCCTGAGTACTGAGCACCCAGCACCCCGAGCACTGAGCACCCAGCACCCAGAGCACTGAGCACTGAGCACCCTGAGTACTGAGCACTGAGCACCCTGAGCACTGAGCACCCAGCACCATGAGTACTGAGCACCCAGCACCCTGAGCACTGAGCACCCAGCACCCCGAGTACTGAGCACCCAGCGTAATGAGCACCGAGCACCCCAAGCACTGAGCAATCAGCACCCCTTGCACTGAGCACCCAGCAGCCGGAGTACTGAGCAGTGAGCACCCTGAGTATTGAGCTCCGAGCACCCCGAGCACTGAGCACCCAGCACCCCGAGCACCGAGCACCCAGCACCCTGAGCACTGAACACCCAGCACCCTGAGCACTGAGCACCCAGCACCCTGAGCACTGAGCACCCAGCACCCTGAGTACTGAGCACCCAACGTACTGAGCACCGAGCACCCTGAGCACTGAGCACCCAGCACCCTGAGTACTGAGCACCCAGGACCCTGTGCAATGAGCACCCTGAGTACTGAGCACCCAGCACATTGAGCACTGAGCACCGAGCACCCCGAGCACTGACCACCCAGCACTCTGAGCACTGAGCACCCAGCACCCTGAGTACTGAGCACCCAGCACCCTGAGCACTGAGCACCCAGCACCCTGAGCACTGAGCACCCAGCACCCTGAGCACTGAGCACCCAGCACCCTGAGTAGTGAGCACCGAGCACCCTGAGTACTGAGCACCCAGCACCCTGAGTACTGAGCACCCAGCGTATTGAGCACCGAGCACCCAGCACCCTGAGTACTGAGCACCAAGCACCCTGAGTAGTGAGCACCGAGCACCCTGAGTACTGAGCACCCAGCACCCTGAGTACTGAGTACCCAGCATACTGAGCACTGAGCACCCCGAGCACTGAGCACCCAGCACCCTGAGTACTGAGCACCCAGCACCCCGAGCACTGAGCACCCAGCACCCTGAGTAGTGAGCACCCAGCACCCTGAGCACTGAGCACCCAGCACCCTGAGTACTGAGCACCCAACGTACTGAGCACCGAGCACCCTGAGCACTGAGCACCCAGCACCCTGAGTACTGAGCACCCAGGACCCTGTGCAATGAGCACCCTGAGTACTGAGCACCCAGCACATTGAGCACTGAGCACCGAGCACCCCGAGCACTGACCACCCAGCACTCTGAGCACTGAGCACCCAGCACCCTGAGTACTGAGCACCCAGCACCCTGAGCACTGAGCACCCAGCACCCTGAGCACTGAGCACCCAGCACCCTGAGCACTGAGCACCCAGCACCCTGAGTACTGAGCACTGAGCACCCAGCACCCCGAGCACTGAGCACCCAAGCACCCTGAGTACTGAGCACTGAGCACCCAGCACCCCGAGCACTGAGCACCCAGCACCCTGAGCACTGAGCACCCAGCACCCGAGTACTGATCACACAGCACCCTGAGTACTGAGCAGCCCGCAACCTGAGTACTGAGCACCCAGCACACCGAGTACTGAGCACCCAGCACCCTGAGCACTGAGCACCCAGCACCCTGAGCACTGAGCACCCAGCACCGCGAGCACTGCGCACCCAGCACCCTGAGTACTGAACACCCAGCACCCTGAGCACTGAGCACCCAGCACCCTGAGCACTGAGCACCCAGTACCCTGAGCACTGAGCACCCAGCACCCTGAGTAGTGAGCACCCAACGTACTGAGCACCCAGCGTACTGAGCACCGAGCACCCAGCACCCTGAGTACTGAGCACCCAGCACCCTGAGCACTGAGCACCCAGCACCCTGAGTACTGAGCACTGAGCACCCTGAGTACTGAGCACCGAGCACCCCGAGCACTGAGCACCCAGCACCCCGAGCACCGAGCACCCAGCACCCTGAGCACTGAGCACCCAGCACCCTGAGCACTGAGCACCCAGCACCCTGAGTACTGAGCACCCAGCACCTGAGTACTGAGCACCCAACGTACTGAGCACCGAGCACCCTGACCACTGAGCACCCAGCACCCTGAGTACTGAGCACCCAGCACCCTGAGCAATGAGCACCCTGAGTACTGAGCACCCAGCACCTTGAGCACTGAGCACCGAGCACCCCGAGCATTGAGCACCCAGCACCCGAAGTACAGAGCACCCAGCACCCTGATTACTAAGCACCGAGCACCCTGAGTACTGAGCACCCAGCACCGTGAGCACTGAGCACCCAGCACCCTGAGCACTGAGCACACAGCACCCTGAGCACTGAGCATCCAGCACCCTGAGTACTGAGCACTGAGCACCCAGCACCCCGAGCACGGAGCACCCAGCACCCTGAGTACTGAGCACTGAGCACCCAGCACCCCGAGCACTGAGCACCCAGCACCCTGAGCACTGAGCACCCAGCACCCGAGTACTGATCACCCAGCACCCTGGGTACTGAGCACCCCGCACCATGAGTACTGAGCACCCAGCACCCCGAGTACTGAGCACCCAGCACGCTGAGCACTGAGCACCCAGCACCCTGAGCACTGAGCACCCAGCACCCCGAGCACTGCACACCCAGCACCCTGAGTACTGAGCACCCAGCACCCTGAGCACTGAGCACCCAGCACCCTGAGCACTGAGCAACCAGCAACCTGAGCAATGGGCACACAGCACCCTTAGTAGTGAGCACCCAACGTACTGAGCACCGATCACCCCGAGCACTGAGCACCCAGCACCCGGAGTACTGAGCACCCAGCACCCTGAGTACTAAGCACAGAGCACCCTGAGTACTGAGCACCCAGCACCCTGAGCACTGAGCACCCAGCACCCTGAGTACTGTGCAGCAAGCACCCCGAGTACTGAGCACCCAGCACCCCGAGCACTGAGCACCCAGCACCCCGAGCACTGAGCACCCAGCACCCTGAGTACTGAGCACCCAGCACCCTGAGTACTGAGCACCCAGCACCCCGAGCACTGAGTACCCAGCACCCTGAGCACTGAGCACCCAGCACCCTGAGCACTGAGCACCCAGCACCCTGAGCACTGAGCACCCAGCACCCTGAGTACTGAGCACTGAGCACCCTGCACCCCGAGCACTGAGCACCCAGCACCCTGAGTACTGAGCACTGAGCACCCAGCACCCAGAGCACTGAGCACCCAGCACCCTGAGCACTGAGCACCGAGCACCCGAGTACTGAACACCCAGCACCCTGAGTACTGAGCACCCAGCACCCCGAGCACTGAGCACCCAGCACCCTGAGTACTGAGCACCCAGCACCCTGAGCACTGAGCACCGAGCACCCTGAGCACTGAGCACCCAGCACCCTGAGGACTGAGCACCCAGCACCCCGAGCACTGAGCACCTAGCACCCTGAGCACTGAGCACCCTGAGTACTGAGCACTGAGCACCCTGAGTACTGAGCAATGAGCACCCTGAGTACTGGGCACCAAGCACCCTGAGTACTGAGCACCCAGCAACCTGAGCACTGAGCACCGAGCACCCTGAGCACTGAGCACCCAGCACCCTGAGCACTGAGCACCCAGCACCCTGAGCACTGAGCACCCAGCACCCCGAGCACTGAGCACCCAGCACCCTGAGCACTGAGAACCCTGAGTACTGAGCACTGAGCACCCTGAGTACTGAGCACTGAGCACCCTGAGTATTGAGCACCCAGCACCCTGAGTACTGAGCACCCAGGACACGGAGCAAAGAGCCCCCTGAGTACTGAGCACCCAGCACCCTGAGCACTGAGCACCGAGCACCCCGAGCACTGAGCACCCAGCACCCGGAGTACTGAGCACCCAGCACCCTGAGTACTAAGCTCCGAGCACCCTGAGTACTGAGCACCCAGTACCCTGAGCACTGAACACACAGCACCCTGAGTACTGAGCACCCCGAGCACTGAGCACCCAGCACCCTGAGAACTGAGGACCCAGCACCCTGAGTACTGAGCACCCAGCACCCTGAGCACTGAGCACCCAGCACCCTGAGTACTGAGCACCTAGCACCCTGAGCACTGAGCACCCAGCACCCTGAATACTGAGCATCCAGCTCCCCGAGCACTGAGCAGCCAGCACCCTGAGTACTGAGCACTGAGCACCCAGCACCCAGAGCACTGAGCACTCAGCACCCTGTGTACTGAGCACTGAGCACCCAGCACCCTGAGCACTGAGCACCCAGCACCCTGAGTACTGAGCACTGAGCACCTAGCACCCTGAGCACTGAGCACCGAGCACCCTGAGTACTGAGCACTGAGCACCCTGAGCACTGAGCACCCAGCACCCTGAGTACTGAGCACCCAGCACCCTGAGCACTGAGGACCGAGGACCCTGAGTACTAAGCACCCAGCACCCTGAGTACTGAGCACCCAGCACCCTGAGCACTGAGCACCCAGCACGCTGAGTACTGAGAACTGAGCACCCTGAGTACTGAGCACCGAGCACCCAGAGCACTGAGCACCCTGCAAGCTGAGTACTGAGCACTGAGCACTCTGAGTACTGAGCACCGAGCACCCTGAGTACTGAGCACCCAGCACTCTGAGCACGGAGCACCCAGCACCCTGAGCACTGAGCACCCAGCACCCCGAGCACTGAGCACCCAGCACCACGAGCACTGAGCACCCAGCACCCCGAGCACTGAGCACCCAGCACCCTGAGCACTGAGCACCCTAAGTACTGAGCACTGAGCACCCTGAGTACTGAGCACCCAGCACCCTGAGTACTGAGCACCCAGCGTACTGAGCACTGAGCACCCCGAGCACTGAGCACCCAGCACCCTGAGTACTGAGCACCCAGCACCCCGAGCACTGAGCACCCAGCACCCTGAGTAGTGAGCACCGAGCACCCTGAGTACTGAGCACCCAGCACCCTGAGTACTGAGCACCCAGCGTACTGAGCACCGAGCACCCAGCACCCTTAGTACTGAGCACCCAGCACCCTGAGCACTGAGCACCCAGCACCCTGAGTACTGAGCACTGAGCACCCTGAGTACTGAGCACCGAGCACCCCGAGCACTGAGCACCCAGCACCCCGAGCACCGAGCACCCAGCACCCTGAGCACTGAGCACCCAGCACCCTGAGCACCGAGCACCCAGCACCCTGAGTACTGAGCACCCAGCACCCTGAGCACTGAGCACCCAGCACCCTGAGTACTGAGCACTGAGCACCCTGAGTACTGAGCACCCAGCACCATGAGTACTGAGCACCCAGCACCCTGAGCAATGAGCACCCTGAGTACTGATCACCCAGCACACTGAGCACTGAGCACCGAGCACCCCGAGCAGTGAGCACCCAGCACCCTGAGCACTGAGGACCCAGCACCCTGAGTACTGAGCACCCAGAACCCTGAGCACTGAGCACACAGCACCCTGAGTACTGAGCACCCAGCACCCTGAGCACTGAGCACCCAGCACCCTGAGTACTGAGCATCCAGCACCCCGAGCACTGAGCACCCAGCACCCCGAGCACTGAGCACTCAGCACCCTGTGTACTGATCACTGATTACTCAGCACCCCGAGCACTGAGCACCCAGCACCCTGAGCACTGAGCACCCTGAGTACTGAGCACCCAGCACCCTGAGCACTGAGGACCCAGCACCCTGAGTACTGAGCACCCAGCACCCTGAGAACTGAGCACACAGCACCCTGAGTACTGAGCACCCAGCACCCTGAGCACTGAGCACCCAGCACCCTGAGTACTGAGCACCCAGCACCCCGAGCACTGAGCACCCAGCACCCAGAGCACTGAGCACTGAGCACCCTGAGTACTGAGCACTGAGCACCCTGAGCACTGAGCACCCAGCACCATGAGTACTGAGCACCCAGCACCCTGAGCACTGAGCACCCTGAGTACTAAGAACCCAGCACCCTGAGTACTGAGCACCCAGCACCCTGAGTACTGAGCACCCAGCACCCCGAGTACTGAGCACCCGGCGTAATGAGCACCGAGCACCCCGAGCACTGAGCAATCAGCACCCCTTGCACTGAGCACCCAGCAGCCGGAGTACTGAGCAGTGAGCACCCTGAGTATTGAGCTCCGAGCACCCCGAGCACTGAGCACCCAGCACCCCGAGCACCGAGCACCCAGCACCCTGAGCACTGAACACCCAGCACCCTGAGCACTGAGCACCCAGCAACCTGAGCACTGAGCACCCAGCACCCTGAGTACTGAGCACCCAACGTACTGAGCACCGAGCACCCTGAGCACTGAGCACCCAGCAACCTGAGTACTGAGCACCCAGGACCCTGTGCAATGAGCACCCTGAGTACTGAGCACCCAGCACATTGAGCACTGAGCACCGAGCACCCCGAGCACTGACCACCCAGCACTCTGAGCACTGAGCACCCAGCACCCTGAGTACTGAGCACCCAGCACCCTGAGCACTGAGCACCCAGCACCCTGAGCACTGAGCACCCAGCACCCTGAGCACTGAGCACCCAGCACCCTGAGTAGTGAGCACCGAGCACCCTGAGTACTGAGCACCCAGCACCCTGAGTACTGAGCACCCAGCGTATTGAGCACCGAGCACCCAGCACCCTGAGTACTGAGCACCCAGCACCCTGAGTAGTGAGCACCGAGCACCCTGAGTACTGAGCACCCAGCACCCTGAGTACTGAGCACCCAGCATACTGAGCACCGAGCACCCCGAGCACTGAGCACCCAGCACCCTGAGTACTGAGCACCCAGCACCCCGAGCACTGAGCACCCAGCACCCTGAGTAGTGAGCACCCAGCACCCTGAGCACTGAGCACCCAGCAACCTGAGTACTGAGCACCCAACGTACTGAGCACCGAGCACCCTGAGCACTGAGCACCCAGCACCCTGAGTACTGAGCACCCAGGACCCTGTGCAATGAGCACCCTGTGTACTGAGCACCCAGCACATTGAGCACTGAGCACCGAGCACCCCGAGCACTGACCACCCAGCACTCTGAGCACTGAGCACCCAGCACCCTGAGTACTGAGCACCCGGCACCCTGAGCACTGAGCACCCAGCACCCTGAGCACTGAGCACCCAGCACCCTGAGCACTGAGCACCCAGCACCCTGAGTACTGAGCACTGAGCACCCAGCACCCCGAGCACTGAGCACCCAAGCACCCTGAGTACTGAGCACTGAGCACCCAGCACCCCGACCACTGAGCACCCAGCACCCTGAGCACTGAGCACCCAGCACCCGAGTACTGATCACACAGCACCCTGAGTACTGAGCAGCCCGCAACCTGAGTACTGAGCACCCATCACCCCGAGTACTGAGCACCCAGCACCCTGAGCACTGAGCACCCAGCACCCTGAGCACTGAGCACCCAGCACCGCGAGCACTGCGCACCCAGCACCCTGAGTACTGAACACCCAGCACCCTGAGCACTGAGCACCCAGCACCCTGAGTAGTGAGCACCCAACGTACTGAACACCGAGCACCCCGAGCACTGAGCACCCAGCACCCTGAGTACTGAGCACCGAGCAACCGGAGCACTGAGCACCCAGCACCCTGAGCACTGATCTCTGAGCACCCAGCACCCTGAGCCCTGAGCACTGAGCACCCAGCACCCCGAGCACTGAGCACCCAGCACCCCGAGCACTGAGCACCCAGCACCCTGAGCACTGAGCACCCAGGACCCTGAGCACTGAGCACCCAGCACCCTGAGTACTGAGCACCCAGCACCCTGAGTACTGAGCACCCAGCACCCTGAGTACTGAGCACCGAGCACCCCGAGCACTGAGCACCCAGCACCTTGAGCACTGAGCACCCTGAGGACTGAGCACCCAGCACCCTGAGCAATGAGCACCGATCACCCTGAGCACTGAGCACCCAGCTCCCCGAGCACTGAGCACCCAGCACCCTGAGTACTGAGCACCCAGCACCCTGAGTACTGAGCACCCAGCACCCTGAGTACTGAGCACCCAGCACCCCAAGCACTGAGCACCCAGCACCCTGAGTACTGAACACCCTGAGTACTGAGCACTGAGCACCGAGCACCCTGAGTACTGAGCACCCTGAGGACTGAGCACCCAGCACCCTGAGCACTGAGCACTGAGCACCCAGCACCCTGAGTACTGAGCACCCAGCACCCTGAGCACTGAGCACCCAGCACCTTGAGTACTGAGCACCCAGCACACTGAGTACTGAACCCCGAGCACCCTGAGTACTGAGCACCCAGCACCCTGAGTACTGAGCACCCAGCACCCTGAGCACTGAGCAACCAGCACCCTGAGCACTGAGCACCAAGCACCCTGAGTACTGAGCACCCAGCACCCTGAGTACTGAACACCCAGCACCCTGAGCACTGAGCACTGAGCACCCAGCACCCTGAGCACTGAGCACTGAGCACCCAGCACCCTGAGCACTGAGCAACCAGCACCCCGAGCACTGAGCACCCAGCACCCTGAGCACCCAGCACCCTGAGCACTGAGCACCCTGAGCACTGAGCACTGAGCACCCAGCACCCTGAGTACTGAGCACCCAACACTCTGAGCACTGAGCACCCAGCACGCTGAGTACTGAGCACTGAGCACACAGCACCCTGAGTACTGAGCACGCAGAACTCTGAGCACTGAGCACCCAGCTCCCCGAGCACTGAGCACTGAGCACCCTGAGCACTGAGCACCCAGCACCCCGAGTGCTGAGCACTGAGCACCCTGAGCACTGAGCACCCAGCACCCCGAGTGCTGAGCACTGAGCACCCTGAGAACTGAGCACCCAGCACCCTGAGCACTGAGCACTGAGAACCCTGAGTAATGAGCACCGAGCACCCTGAGTACTGAGCACCCAGCACCCTGAGCCCTGAGCACCCAGCACCCCGAGCACTGAGCACCCAGCACTCCGAGCACTGAGCACCCAGCACCCCGAGCACTGAGCACCCAGCACCCTGAGCACTGAGCACTGAGCACCCTAAGTACTGAGCACTGAGCACCCTGAGTACTGAGCACCCAGCACCCTGAGTACTGAGCACCCAGCGTACTGAGCACCGAGCACCCCGAGCACTGAGCACCCAGCACCCTGAGTACTGAGCACCCAGCACCCCGAGCACTGAGCACCCAGCACCCTGAGTAGTGAGCACCGAGCACCCTGAGTACTGAGCACCCAGCACCCTGAGTACTGAGCACCCAGCGTATTGAGCACCGAGCACCCAGCACCCTGAGTACTAAGCACCCAGCACCCTGAGTAGTGAGCACCGAGCACCCTGAGTACTGAGCACCCAGCACCCTGAGTACTGAGCACCCAGCGTACTGAGCACCGAGCACCCCGAGCACTGAGCACCCAGCACCCTGAGTACTGAGCACCCAGCACCCCGAGCACTGAGCACCCAGTACCCTGAGCACTGAGCACCCAGCACCCTGAGTAGTGAGCACCCAACGTACTGAGCACCGAGCACCCCGAGCACTGAGCACGCAGCACCCTGAGTACTGAGCACCGAGCAACCGGAGCACTGAGCACCCAGCACCCTGAGCACTGATCACTGAGCACCCAGCACCCTGAGCCCTGAGCACTGAGCACCCAGCACCCCGAGCACTGAGCACCCAGCACCCCGAGCACTGAGCACCCAGCACCCTGAGCACTGAGCACCCAGCACCCTGAGCACTTAGCACCCAGCACCCTGAGTACTGAGCACCCAGCACCCTGAGTACTGAGCAACCAGCACCCTGAATACTGAGCACTCAGCACCCTGAGTACTGAGCACCGAGCACCCCGAGCACTGAGCACCCAGCACCTTGAGCACTGAGCACCCTGAGGACTGAGCACCCAGCACCCTGAGCCCTGAGCACCGATCACCCTGAGCACTGAGCACCCAGCTCCCCGAGCACTGAGCACCCAGCACCCTGAGTACTGAGCACCCAGCACCCTGAGTACTGAGCACCCAGCACCCTGAGTACTGAGCACCCAGCACCAAAAGCACTGAGCACACAGCACCCTGAGTACTGAACACCCTGAGTACTGAGCACTGAGCACTGAGCACCCTGAGTACTGAGCACCCTGAGGACTGAGCACCCAGCACCCTGAGCACTGAGCACTGAGCACCCAGCACCCTGAGTACTGAGCACCCAGCACCCTGAGCACTGAGCACCCAGCACCTTGAGTACTGAGCACCCAGCACACTGAGTACTGAACACCGAGCACCCGGAGTACTGAGCACCCAGCACCCTGAGTACTGAGCACCCAGCGCCCTGAGCACTGAGCAACAAGCACCCTGAGCACTGAGCACCAAGCACCCTGAGTACTGAGCACCCAGCACCCTGAGTACTGAACACCCAGCACCCTGAGCACTGAGCACTGAGCACCCAGCACCCTGAGCACTGAGCACTGAGCACCCAGCACCCTGAGCACTGAGCAACCAGCACCCCGAGCACTGAGCACCCAGCACCCTGAGCACCCAGCACCCTGAGCACTGAGCACCCTGAGCACTGAGCACTGAGCACCCAGCACCCTGAGTACTGAGCACCCAACACTCTGAGCACTGAGCACCCAGAACGCTGAGTACTGAGCACTGAGCACACAGCACCCTGAGTACTGAGCACGCAGAACTCCGAGCACTGAGCACCCAGCTCCCCGAGCACTGAGCACTGAGCACCCTGAGCACTGAGCACCCAGCACCCCGAGTGCTGAGCACTGAGCACCCTGAGCACTGAGCACCCAGCACCCCGAGTGATGAGCACTGAGCACCCTGAGAACTGAGCACCCAGCACCCTGAGCACTGAGCACTGAGAACCCTGAGTACTGAGCACCGAGCACCCTGAGTACTGAGCACCCAGCACCCTGAGCCCTGAGCACCCAGCACCCCGAGCACTGAGCACCCAGCACCCCGAGCACTGAGCACCCAGCACCCCGAGCACTGAGCACCCAGCACCCTGAGCACTGAGCTCTGAGCACCCTAAGTACTGAGCACCCAGCACCCTGAGCACTGAGCACCCAGCACCCGAGTACTGATCACACAGCACCCTGAGTACTGAGCAGCCCGCAACCTGAGTACTGAGCACCCAGCACCCCGAGCACTGAGCACCCAGCACCCTGAGCACTGAGCACTGAGCACACTAAGTACTGAGCACTGAGCACCCTGAGTACTGAGCACCCAGCACCCTGAGTACTGAGCACCCAGCGTACTGAGCACCGAGCACCCCGAGCACTGAGCACCCAGCACCCTGAGTACTGAGCACCCAGCACCCCGAGCACTGAGCACCCAGCACCCTGAGTAGTGAGCACCGAGCACCCTGAGTACTGAGCACCCAGCACCCTGAGTACTGAGCACCCAGCGTATTGAGCACCGAGCACCCAGCACCCTGAGTACTGAGCACCCAGCACCCTGAGTAGTGAGCACCGAGCACCCTGAGTACTGAGCACCCAGCACCCTGAGTACTGAGCACCCAGCGTACTGAGCACAGAGCACCCCGAGCACTGAGCACCCAGCACCCTGAGTACTGAGCACCCAGCACCCTGAGTAGTGAGCACCCAACGTACTGAGCACCGAGCACCCCGAGCACTGAGCACCCAGCACCCTGAGTACTGAGCACCGAGCAACCGGAGCACTGAGCACCCAGCACCCTGAGCACTGATCACTGAGCACCCAGCACCCTGAGCCCTGAGCACTGAGCACCCAGCACCCCGAGCACTGAGCACCCAGCACCCCGAGCACTGAGCACCCAGCACCCTGAGCACTGAGCACCCAGCACCCTGAGCACTTAGCACCCAGCACCCTGAGTACTGAGCACCCAGCACCCTGAGTACTGAGCACCCAGCACCCTGAATACTGAGCACTCAGCACCCTGAGTACTGAGCACCGAGCACCCCGAGCACTGAGCACCCAGCACCTTGAGCACTGAGCACCCTGAGGACTGAGCACCCAGCACCCTGAGCCCTGAGCACCGATCACCCTGAGCACTGAGCACCCAGCTCCCCGAGCACTGAGCACCCAGCACCCTGAGTACTGAGCACCCAGCACCCTGAGTACTGAGCACCCAGCACCCTGAGTACTGAGCACCCAGCACCAAAAGCACTGAGCACCCAGCACCCTGAGTACTGAACACCCTGAGTACTGAGCACTGAGCACTGAGCACCCTGAGTACTGAGCACCCTGAGGACTGAGCACCCAGCACCCTGAGCACTGAGCACTGAGCACCCAGCACCCTGAGTACTGAGCACCCAGCACCCTGAGCACTGAGCACCCAGCACCTTGAGTACTGAGCACCCAGCACACTGAGTACTGAACACCGAGCACCCGGAGTACTGAGCACCCAGCACCCTGAGTACTGAACACCCAGCGCCCTGAGCACTGAGCAACAAGCACCCTGAGCACTGAGCACCAAGCACCCTGAGTACTGAGCACCCAGCACCCTGAGTACTGAACACCCAGCACCCTGAGCACTGATCACTGAGCACCCAGCACACTGAGCACTGAGCACTGAGCACCCAGCACCCTGAGCACTGAGCAACCAGCACCCTGAGCACTGAGCACCCAGCACCCTGAGCACCCAGCACCCTGAGCACTGAGCACCCTGAGCACTGAGCACTGAGCACCCAGCACCCTGAGTACTGAGCACCCAACACTCTGAGCACTGAGCACCCAGAACGCTGAGTACTGAGCACTGAGCACACAGCACCCTGAGTACTGAGCACGCAGAACTCCGAGCACTGAGCACCCAGCTCCCCGAGCACTGAGCACTGAGCACCCTGAGCACTGAGCACCCAGCACCCCGAGTGCTGAGCACTGAGCACCCTGAGCACTGAGCACCCAGCACCCCGAGTGATGAGCACTGAGCACCCTGAGAACTGAGCACCCAGCACCCTGAGCACTGAGCACTGAGAACGCTGAGTACTGAGCACCGAGCACCCTGAGTACTGAGCACCCAGCACCCTGAGCCCTGAGCACCCAGCACCCCGAGCACTGAGCACCCAGCACCCCGAGCACTGAGCACCCAGCACCCCGAGCACTGAGCACCCAGCACCCTGAGCACTGAGCTCTGAGCAGCCTAAGTACTGAGCACTGAGCACCCTGAGTACTGAGCACCCAGCACCCTGAGCACTGAGCACCCAGCACCCGAGTACTGATCACACAGCACCCTGAGTACTGAGCAGCCCGCAACCTGAGTACTGAGCACCCATCACCCCGAGTACTGAGCACCCAGCACCCTGAGCACTGAGCACCCAGCACCCTGAGCACTGAGCACCCAGCACCGCGAGCACTGCGCACCCAGCACCCTGAGTACTGAACACCCAGCACCCTGAGCACTGAGCACCCAGCACCCTGAGTAGTGAGCACCCAACGTACTGAACACCGAGCACCCCGAGCACTGAGCACCCAGCACCCTGAGTACTGAGCACCGAGCAACCGGAGCACTGAGCACCCAGCACCCTGAGCACTGATCACTGAGCACCCAGCACCCTGAGCCCTGAGCACTGAGCACCCAGCACCCCGAGCACTGAGCACCCAGCACCCCGAGCACTGAGCACCCAGCACCCTGAGCACTGAGCACCCAGCACCCTGAGCACTGAGCACCCAGCACCCTGAGTACTGAGCACCCAGCACCCTGAGTACTGCGCACCCAGCACCCTGAGTACTGAGCACCGAGCACCCCGAGCACTGAGCACCCAGCACCTTGAGCACTGAGCACCCTGAGGACTGAGCACCCAGCACCCTGAGCACTGAGCACCGATCACCCTGAGCACTGAGCACCCAGCTCCCCGAGCACTGAGCACCCAGCACCCTGAGTACTGAGCACCCAGCACCCTGAGTACTGAGCACCCAGCACCCTGAGTACTGAGCACCCAGCACCCCAAGCACTGAGCACCCAGCACCCTGAGTACTGAACACCCTGAGTACTGAGCACTGAGCACCGAGCACCCTGAGTACTGAGCACCCTGAGGACTGAGCACCCAGCACCCTGAGCACTGAGCACTGAGCACCCAGCACCCTGAGTACTGAGCACCCAGCACCCTGAGCACTGAGCACCCAGCACCTTGAGTACTGAGCACCCAGCACACTGAGTACTGAACACCGAGCACCCTGAGTACTGAGCACCCAGCACCCTGAGTACTGAGCACCCAGCACCCTGAGCACTGAGCAACCAGCACCCTGAGCACTGAGCACCAAGCACCCTGAGTACTGAGCACCCAGCACCCTGAGTACTGAACACCCAGCACCCTGAGCACTGAGCACTGAGCACCCAGCACCCTGAGCACTGAGCACTGAGCACCCAGCACCCTGAGCACTGAGCAACCAGCACCCCGAGCACTGAGCACCCAGCACCCTGAGCACCCAGCACCCTGAGCACTGAGCACCCTGAGCACTGAGCACTGAGCACCCAGCACCCTGAGTACTGAGCACCCAACACTCTGAGCACTGAGCACCCAGCACGCTGAGTACTGAGCACTGAGCACACAGCACCCTGAGTACTGAGCACGCAGAACTCTGAGCACTGAGCACCCAGCTCCCCGAGCACTGAGCACCCAGCACTCCGAGCACTGAGCACCCAGCACCCCGAGCACTGAGCACCCAGCACCCTGAGCACTGAGCACTGAGCACCCTAAGTACTGAGCATTGAGCACCCTGAGTACTGAGCACCCAGCACCCTGAGTACTGAGCACCCAGCGTACTGAGCACCGAGCACCCCGAGCACTGAGCACCCAGCACCCTGAGTACTGAGCACCCAGCACCCCGAGCACTGAGCACCCAGCACCCTGAGTAGTGAGCACCGAGCACCCTGAGTACTGAGCACCCAGCACCCTGAGTACTGAGCACCCAGCGTATTGAGCACCGAGCACCCAGCACCCTGAGTACTGAGCACCCAGCACCCTGAGTAGTGAGCACCGAGCACCCTGAGTACTGAGCACCCAGCACCCTGAGTACTGAGCACCCAGCGTACTGAGCACCGAGCACCCCGAGCACTGAGCACCCAGCACCCTGAGTACTGAGCACCCAGCACCCCGAGCACTGAGCACCCAGTACCCTGAGCACTGAGCACCCAGCACCCTGAGTAGTGAGCACCCAACGTACTGAGCACCGAGCACCCCGAGCACTGAGCACCCAGCACCCTGAGTACTGAGCACCGAGCAACCGGAGCACTGAGCACCCAGCACCCTGAGCACTGATCACTGAGCACCCAGCACCCTGAGCCCTGAGCACTGAGCACCCAGCACCCCGAGCACTGAGCACCCAGCGCCCCGAGCACTGAGCACCCAGCACCCTGAGCACTGAGCACCCAGCACCCTGAGCACTTAGCACCCAGCACCCTGAGTACTGAGCACCCAGCACCCTGAGTACTGAGCACCCAGCACCCTGAATACTGAGCACTCAGCACCCTGAGTACTGAGCACCGAGCACCCCGAGCACTGAGCACCCAGCACCTTGAGCACTGAGCACCCTGAGCACTGAGCACCGATCACCCTGAGCACTGAGCACCCAGCACCCCGAGCACTGAGCACCCAGCACCCTGAGTACTGAGCACCCAGCACCCTGAGTAATGAGCACCCAGCACCCTGAGTACTGAGCACCCAGCACCCCAAGCACTGAGCACCCAGCACCCTGAGTACTGAACACCCTGAGTAACTGAGCACTGAGCACCGAGCACCCTGAGTACTGAGCACCCTGAGGACTGAGCACCCAGCACCCTGAGCACTGAGCACTGAGCACCCAGCACCCTGAGTACTGAGCACCCAGCACCCTGAGCACTGAGCACCCAGCACCTTGAGTACTGAGCACCCAGCACCCTGAGTACTGAACACTGAGCACCCTGAGTACTGAGCACCCAGCACCCTGAGTACTGAGCACCCAGCACCCTGAGCACTGAGCAACCAGCACCCTGAGCACTGAGCACCAAGCACCCTGAGTACTGAGCACCCAGCACCCTGAGTACTGAACACCCAGCACCCTGAGCACTGAGCACTGAGCACCCAGCACCCTGAGCACTGAGCACTGAGCACCCAGCACCCTGAGCACTGAGCAACCAGCACCCCGCGCACTGAGCACCCAGCACCCTGAGCACCCAGCACCCTGAGCACTGAGCACCCTGAGCACTGAGCACTGAGCACCCAGCACCCTGAGTACTGAGCACCCAACACTCTGAGCACTGAGCACCCAGCATGCTGAGTACTGAGCACTGAGCACACAGCACCCTGAGTACTGAGCACGCAGAACACCGAGCACTGAGCACCCAGCTCCCCGAGCACTGAGCACTGAGCACCCTGAGCACTGAGCACCCAGCACCCCGAGTGCTGAGCACTGAGCACCCTGAGCACTGAGCACCCAGCACCCCGAGTGCTGAGCACTGAGCACCCTGAGAACTGAGCACCCAGCACCCTGAGCACTGAGCACTGAGAACCCTGAGTACTGAGCACCCAGCACCCTGAGTACTGAGCACCCAGCACCTGAGCCCTGAGCACCCAGCACCCAGAGCACTGAGCACCCAGCACCCCGAGCACTGAGCACCCAGCACCCCGAGCACTGAGCACCCAGCACCCTGAGCACTGAGCACTGAGCACTGAGCACCGAGCACCCCGAGCACTGAGCACACAGCACCCTGAGTACTGAGCACCCAGCACCCCGAGCACTGAGCACCCAGCACCCTGAGTAGTGAGCACCGAGCACCCTGAGTACTGAGCACCCAGCACCCTGAGTACCGAGCACCCAGCGTATTGAGCACCGAGCACCCCGAGCACTGAGCACCCAGCACTCTGAGTACTGAGCACCCAGCACCCCGAGCACTGAGCACCCAGCACCCTGAGTAGTGAGCACCGAGCACACTGAGTACTGAGCACCCAGCACCCTGAGTACCGAGCACCCAGCGTATTGAGCACCGAGCACCCAGCACCCTAAGTACTGAGCACTGAGCACCCTGAGTACTGAGCACCCAGCACCCTGAGTACTGAGCACCCACCGTACTGAGCACCGAGCACCCGGAGCACTGAGCACCCAGCACCCTGAGTACTGAGCACCCAGCACCCTGAGCACTGAGCACCCAGCACCCTGAGTAGTGAGCACCGAGCACCCTGAGTACTGAGCACCCAGCACCCTGAGTACCGAGCACTCAGCGTATTGAGCACCGAGCACCCAGCACCCTGAGTACTGAGCACCCAGCACCCTGAGCACTGAGCACCCAGCACCCTGAGTACTGAGCACTGAGCACCCTGAGTACTGAGCAACGAGCACCCCGAGCACTGAGCACCCAGCACCCCGAGCACCGAGCACCCAGCACCCTGAGCACTGAGCACCCAGCACCCTGAGCACCGAGCACCCAGCACCCTGAGTACTGAGCACCCAGCACCCTGAGCACTGAGCACCCAGCACCCTGAGTACTGAGCACTGAGCACCCTGAGTACTGAGCACCCAGCACCATGAGTACTGAGCACCCAGCACCCTGAGCAATGAGCACCCTGAGTACTGATCACCCAGCACCCTGAGCACTGAGCACTGAGCACCCAGCACCCTGAGCACTGAGCACTGAGCACCCAGCACCCTGAGCACTGAGCAACCAGCACCCCGAGCACTGAGCAAACAGCACCCTGAGCACCCAGCACCCTGAGCACTGAGCACCCTGAGCACTGAGCACTGAGCACCCAGCACCCTGAGTACTGAGCACCCAACACTCTGAGCACTGAGCACCCAGCACGCTGAGTACTGAGCACTGAGCACACAGCACCCTGAGTACTGAGCACGCAGAACTCCGAGCACTGAGCACCCAGCTCCCCGAGCACTGAGCACTGAGCACCCTGAGCACTGAGCACCCAGCACCCCGAGTGCTGAGCACTGAGCACCCTGAGCACTGAGCACCCAGCACCCCGTGTGCTGAGCACTGAGCACCCTGAGAACTGAGCACCCAGCACCCTGAGCACTGAGCACTGAGAACCCTGAGTACTGAGCACCGAGCACCCTGAGTACTGAGCACCCAGCACCCTGAGCCCTGAGCACCCAGCACCCCGAGCACTGAGCACCCAGCACCCCGAGCACTGAGCACCCAGCACCCCGAGCACTGAGCACCCAGCACCCTGAGCACTGAGCACTGAGCACCCTAAGTACTGAGCACTGAGCACCCTGAGTACTGAGCACCCAGCACCCTGAGTACTGAGCACCCAGCGTACTGAGCACCGAGCACCCCGAGCACTGAGCACCCAGCACCCTGAGTACTGAGCACCCAGCACCCCGAGCACTGAGCACCCAGCACCCTGAGTAGTGAGCACCGAGCACCCTGAGTACTGAGCACCCAGCACCCTGAGTACTGAGCACCCAGCGTATTGAGCACCGAGCACCCAGCACCCTGAGTACTGAGCACCCAGCACCCTGAGCACTGAGCACCCAGCACCCTGAGTACTGAGCACTGAGCACCCTGAGTACTGAGCACCGAGCACCCCGAGCACTGAGCACCCAGCACCCCAAGCACCGAGCACCCAGCACCCTGAGCACTGAGCACCCAGCACCCTGAGCACCGAGCACCCAGCACCCTGAGTACTGAGCACCCAGCACCCTGAGCACTGAGCACCCAGCACCCTGAGTACTGAGCACTGAGCACCCTGAGTACTGAGCACCCAGCACCATGAGTACTGAGCACCCAGCACCCTGAGCAATGAGCACCCTGAGTACTGATCACCCAGCACCCTGAGCACTGAGCACTGAGCACCCAGCACCCTGAGCACTGAGCACTGAGCACCCAGCACCCTGAGCACTGAGCAACCAGCACCTCGAGCACTGAGCACCCAGCACCCTGAGCACCTAGCACCCTGAGCACTGAGCACTCAGCACCCTGTGTACTGAGCACTGAGTACCCAGCACCCCGAGCACTGAGCACCCAGCACCCTGAGCACTGAGCACCCTGAGTACTGAGCACCCAGCATCCTGAGCACTGAGCACCCAGCACCCCGAGCACTGAGCACCCAGCACCCAGAGCACTGAGCACTGAGCACCCTGAGTACTGAGCACTGAGCACCCTGAGCACTGAGCACCGAGCACCCTGAGTACTGAGCACTGAGCACCCTGAGCACTGAGCACCCAGCACCCTGAGTACTGAGCACCCAGCACTCTGAGCACTGAGGACCGAGCACCCTGAGTACTAAGCACCCAGCACCCTGAGTACTGAGCACCCAGCACCCTGAGCACTGAGCACCCAGCACGCTGAGTACTGAGCACTGAGCACCCTGAGTACTGAGCACCGAGCACCCTGAGCACTGAGCACCCAGCACGCTGAGTACTGAGCACTGAGCACTCTGAGTAATGAGCACCGAGCACCGTGAGTATTGAGAACCCAGCACTCTGAGCACTGAGCACCCAGCACCCTGAGCACTGAGCACACAGCACCCCGAGCACTGAGCACCCAGCACCCCGAGCACTGAGCACCCAGCACCCCGAGCACTGAGCACTGAGCACCCTAAGTACTGAGCACTGAGCACCCTGAGTACTAAGAACCCAGCACCCTGAGTACTGAACACCCAGCACCCTGAGTACTGAGCACCCACCACCCTGAGTACTGAACACTGAGCACCCTGAGTACTGAGCACCCAGCACCCTGAGTACTGAGCACCCAGCACCCTGAGCACTGAGCAACCAGCACCCTGAGCACTGAGCACCAAGCACCCTGAGCACTGAGCACTGAGCACCCAGCACCCTGAGCACTGAGCACTGAGCACCCAGCACCCTGAGCACTGAGCAACCAGCACCCCGCGCACTGAGCACCCAGCACCCTGAGCACCCAGCACCCTGAGCACTGAGCACCCTGAGCACTGAGCACTGAGCACCCAGCACCCTGAGTACTGAGCACCCAACACTCTGAGCACTGAGCACCCAGCACGCTGAGTACTGAGCACTGAGCACACAGCACCCTGAGTACTGAGCACGCAGAACTCCGAGCACTGAGCACCCAGCTCCCCGAGCACTGAGCACTGAGCACCCTGAGCACTGAGCACCCAGCACCCCGAGTGCTGAGCACTGAGCACCCTGAGCACTGAGCACCCAGCACCCCGAGTGCTGAGCACTGAGCACCCTGAGAACTGAGCACCCAGCACCCTGAGCACTGAGCACTGAGAACCCTGAGTACTGAGCACCCAGCACCCTGAGTACTGAGCACCCAGCACCTGAGCCCTGAGCACCCAGCACCCAGAGCACTGAGCACCCAGCACCCCGAGCACTGAGCACCCAGCACCCCGAGCACTGAGCACCCAGCACCCTGAGCACTGAGCACTGAGCACTGAGCACCGAGCACCCCGAGCACTGAGCACACAGCACCCTGAGTACTGAGCACCCAGCACCCCGAGCACTGAGCACCCAGCACCCTGAGTAGTGAGCACCGAGCACCCTGAGTACTGAGCACCCAGCACCCTGAGTACCGAGCACCCAGCGTATTGAGCACCGAGCACCCCGAGCACTGAGCACCCAGCACCCTGAGTACTGAGCACCCAGCACCCCGAGCACTGAGCACCCAGCACCCTGAGTAGTGAGCACCGAGCACACTGAGTACTGAGCACCCAGCACCCTGAGTACCGAGCACCCAGCGTATTGAGCACCGAGCACCCAGCACCCTAAGTACTGAGCACTGAGCACCCTGAGTACTGAGCACCCAGCACCCTGAGTACTGAGCACCCACCGTACTGAGCACCGAGCACCCGGAGCACTGAGCACCCAGCACCCTGAGTACTGAGCACCCAGCACCCCGAGCACTGAGCACCCAGCACCCTGAGTAGTGAGCACCGAGCACCCTGAGTACTGAGCACCCAGCACCCTGAGTACCGAGCACTCAGCGTATTGAGCACCGAGCACCCAGCACCCTGAGTACTGAGCACCCAGCACCCTGAGCACTGAGCACCCAGCACCCTGAGTACTGAGCACTGAGCACCCTGAGTACTGAGCAACGAGCACCCCGAGCACTGAGCACCCAGCACCCCGAGCACCGAGCACCCAGCACCCTGAGCACTGAGCACCCAGCACCCTGAGCACCGAGCACCCAGCACCCTGAGTACTGAGCACCCAGCACCCTGAGCACTGAGCACCCAGCACCCTGAGTACTGAGCACTGAGCACCCTGAGTACTGAGCACCCAGCACCATGAGTACTGAGCACCCAGCACCCTGAGCAATGAGCACCCTGAGTACTGATCACCCAGCACCCTGAGCACTGAGCACTGAGCACCCAGCACCCTGAGCACTGAGCACTGAGCACCCAGCACCCTGAGCACTGAGCAACCAGCACCCCGAGCACTGAGCACCCAGCAACCTGAGCACCCAGCACCCTGAGCACTGAGCACTCAGCACCCTGTGTACTGAGCACTGAGTACCCAGCACCCCGAGCACTGAGCACCCAGCACACTGAGCACTGAGCACCCTGAGTACTGAGCACCCAGCACCCTGAGCACTGAGCACCCAGCACCCCGAGCACTGAGCACCCAGCACCCAGAGCAATGAGCACTGAGCACCCTGAGTACTGAGCACTGAGCACCCTGAGCACTGAGCACCCAGCACCCTGAGCACTGAGGACCGAGCACCCTGAGTACTAAGCACCCAGCACCCTGAGTACTGAGAACCCAGCACCCTGAGCACTGAGCACCCAGCACGCTGAGTACTGAGCACTGAGCACCCTGAGTACTGAGCACCCAGCACCCTGAGTACTGAGCACCCAGCACCCCGAGCACTGAGCACCCAGCACCCAGAGCAATGAGCACCCAGCACCCTGAGTACTGAGCACCCAGCACCCTGAGTACTGAGCACTCAGCACCCTGAGTACTGAGCACCGAGCACCCAGCACCCTGAGTACTGAGCACTCAGCACCCTCAGCACTGAGCACCCAGCACCCTGAGCACTGAGCAACCAGCACCCCGAGCACTGAGCAAACAGCACCCTGAGCACCCAGCACCCTGAGCACTGAGCACCCTGAGCACTGAGCACTGAGCACCCAGCACCCTGAGTACTGAGCACCCAACACTCTGAGCACTGAGCACCCAGCACGCTGAGTACTGAGCACTGAGCACACAGCACCCTGAGTACTGAGCACGCAGAACTCCGAGCACTGAGCACCCAGCTCCCCGAGCACTGAGCACTGAGCACCCTGAGCACTGAGCACCCAGCACCCCGAGTGCTGAGCACTGAGCACCCTGAGCACTGAGCACCCAGCACCCCGTGTGCTGAGCACTGAGCACCCTGAGAACTGAGCACCCAGCACCCTGAGCACTGAGCACTGAGAACCCTGAGTACTGAGCACCCAGCACCCCGAGCACTGAGCACCCAGCACCCCGAGCACTGAGCACCCAGCACCCTGAGCACTGAGCACTGAGCACCCTAAGTACTGAGCACTGAGCACCCTGAGTACTGAGCACCCAGCACCCTGAGTACTGAGCACCCAGCATACTGAGCACCGAGCACCCCGAGCACTGAGCACCCAGCACCCTGAGTACTGAGCACCCAGCACCCCGAGCACTGAGCACCCAGCACCCTGAGTAGTGAGCACCGAGCACCCTGAGTACTGAGCACCCAGCACCCTGAGTACTGAGCACCCAGCGTATTGAGCACCGAGCACCCAGCACCCTGAGTACTGAGCACCCAGCACCCTGAGCACTGAGCACCCAGCACCCTGAGTACTGAGCACTGAGCACCCTGAGTACTGAGCACCGAGCACCCCGAGCACTGAGCACCCAGCACCCCAAGCACCGAGCACCCAGCACCCTGAGCACTGAGCACCCAGCACCCTGAGCACCGAGCACCCAGCACCCTGAGTACTGAGCACCCAGCACCCTGAGCACTGAGCACCCAGCACCCTGAGTACTGAGCACTGAGCACCCTGAGTACTGAGCACCCAGCACCATGAGTACTGAGCACCCAGCACCCTGAGCAATGAGCACCCTGAGTACTGATCACCCAGCACCCTGAGCACTGAGCACTGAGCACCCAGCACCCTGAGCACTGAGCACTGAGCACCCAGCACCCTGAGCACTGAGCAACCAGCACCTCGAGCACTGAGCACCCAGCACCCTGAGCACCTAGCACCCTGAGCACTGAGCACTCAGCACCCTGTGTACTGAGCACTGAGTACCCAGCACCCCGAGCACTGAGCACCCAGCACCCTGAGCACTGAGCACCCTGAGTACTGAGCACCCAGCATCCTGAGCACTGAGCACCCAGCACCCCGAGCACTGAGCACCCAGCACCCAGAGCACTGAGCACTGAGCACCCTGAGTACTGAGCACTGAGCACCCTGAGCACTGAGCACCGAGCACCCTGAGTACTGAGCACTGAGCACCCTGAGCACTGAGCACCCAGCACCCTGAGTACTGAGCACCCAGCACTCTGAGCACTGAGGACCGAGCACCCTGAGTACTAAGCACCCAGCACCCTGAGTACTGAGCACCCAGCACCCTGAGCACTGAGCACCCAGCACGCTGAGTACTGAGCACTGAGCACCCTGAGTACTGAGCACCGAGCACCCTGAGCACTGAGCACCCAGCACGCTGAGTACTGAGCACTGAGCACTCTGAGTAATGAGCACCGAGCACCGTGAGTATTGAGAACCCAGCACTCTGAGCACTGAGCACCCAGCACCCTGAGCACTGAGCACACAGCACCCCGAGCACTGAGCACCCAGCACCCCGAGCACTGAGCACCCAGCACCCCGAGCACTGAGCACTGAGCACCCTAAGTACTGAGCACTGAGCACCCTGAGTACTAAGAACCCAGCACCCTGAGTACTGAACACCCAGCACCCTGAGTACTGAGCACCCACCACCCTGAGTACTGAACACTGAGCACCCTGAGTACTGAGCACCCAGCACCCTGAGTACTGAGCACCCAGCACCCTGAGCACTGAGCAACCAGCACCCTGAGCACTGAGCACCAAGCACCCTGAGTACTGAGCACCCAGCACCCTGAGTACTGAACACCCAGCACCCTGAGCACTGAGCACTGAGCACCCAGCACCCTGAGCACTGAGCACTGAGCACCCAGCACCCTGAGCACTGAGCAACCAGCACCCCGCGCACTGAGCACCCAGCACCCTGAGCACCCAGCACCCTGAGCACTGAGCACCCTGAGCACTGAGCACTGAGCACCCAGCACCCTGAGTACTGAGCACCCAACACTCTGAGCACTGAGCACCCAGCACGCTGAGTACTGAGCACTGAGCACACAGCACCCTGAGTACTGAGCACGCAGAACTCCGAGCACTGAGCACCCAGCTCCCCGAGCACTGAGCACTGAGCACCCTGAGCACTGAGCACCCAGCACCCCGAGTGCTGAGCACTGAGCACCCTGAGCACTGAGCACCCAGCACCCTGAGTACTGAGCACTGAGCACCCTGAGTACTGAGCACCCAGCACCATGAGTACTGAGCACCCAGCACCCTGAGCACTGAGCACCCAGCACCCTGAGTACTGAGCACTGAGCACCCTGAGTACTGAGCACCCAGCACCATGAGTACTGAGCACCCAGCACCCTGAGCAATGAGCACCCTGAGTACTGATCACCCAGCACCCTGAGCACTGAGCACTGAGCACCCAGCACCCTGAGCACTGAGCACTGAGCACCCAGCACCCTGAGCACTGAGCAACCAGCACCCCGAGCACTGAGCACCCAGCAACCTGAGCACCCAGCACCCTGAGCACTGAGCACTCAGCACCCTGTGTACTGAGCACTGAGTACCCAGCACCCCGAGCACTGAGCACCCAGCACACTGAGCACTGAGCACCCTGAGTACTGAGCACCCAGCACCCTGAGCACTGAGCACCCAGCACCCCGAGCACTGAGCACCCAGCACCCAGAGCAATGAGCACTGAGCACCCTGAGTACTGAGCACTGAGCACCCTGAGCACTGAGCACCCAGCACCCTGAGCACTGAGGACCGAGCACCCTGAGTACTAAGCACCCAGCACCCTGAGTACTGAGAACCCAGCACCCTGAGCACTGAGCACCCAGCACGCTGAGTACTGAGCACTGAGCACCCTGAGTACTGAGCACCCAGCACCCTGAGTACTGAGCACCCAGCACCCCGAGCACTGAGCACCCAGCACCCAGAGCAATGAGCACCCAGCACCCTGAGTACTGAGCACCCAGCACCCTGAGTACTGAGCACTCAGCACCCTGAGTACTGAGCACCGAGCACCCAGCACCCTGAGTACTGAGCACTCAGCACCCTCAGCACTGAGCACCCAGCACCCTGAGCACTGAGCAACCAGCACCCCGAGCACTGAGCAAACAGCACCCTGAGCACCCAGCACCCTGAGCACTGAGCACCCTGAGCACTGAGCACTGAGCACCCAGCACCCTGAGTACTGAGCACCCAACACTCTGAGCACTGAGCACCCAGCACGCTGAGTACTGAGCACTGAGCACACAGCACCCTGAGTACTGAGCACGCAGAACTCCGAGCACTGAGCACCCAGCTCCCCGAGCACTGAGCACTGAGCACCCTGAGCACTGAGCACCCAGCACCCCGAGTGCTGAGCACTGAGCACCCTGAGCACTGAGCACCCAGCACCCCGTGTGCTGAGCACTGAGCACCCTGAGAACTGAGCACCCAGCACCCTGAGCACTGAGCACTGAGAACCCTGAGTACTGAGCACCCAGCACCCCGAGCACTGAGCACCCAGCACCCCGAGCACTGAGCACCCAGCACCCTGAGCACTGAGCACTGAGCACCCTAAGTACTGAGCACTGAGCACCCTGAGTACTGAGCACCCAGCACCCTGAGTACTGAGCACCCAGCATACTGAGCACCGAGCACCCCGAGCACTGAGCACCCAGCACCCTGAGTACTGAGCACCCAGCACCCCGAGCACTGAGCACCCAGCACCCTGAGTAGTGAGCACCGAGCACCCTGAGTACTGAGCACCCAGCACCCTGAGTACTGAGCACCCAGCGTATTGAGCACCGAGCACCCAGCACCCTGAGTACTGAGCACCCAGCACCCTGAGCACTGAGCACCCAGCACCCTGAGTACTGAGCACTGAGCACCCTGAGTACTGAGCACCGAGCACCCCGAGCACTGAGCACCCAGCACCCCAAGCACCGAGCACCCAGCACCCTGAGCACTGAGCACCCAGCACCCTGAGCACCGAGCACCCAGCACCCTGAGTACTGAGCACCCAGCACCCTGAGCACTGAGCACCCAGCACCCTGAGTACTGAGCACTGAGCACCCTGAGTACTGAGCACCCAGCACCATGAGTACTGAGCACCCAGCACCCTGAGCAATGAGCACCCTGAGTACTGATCACCCAGCACCCTGAGCACTGAGCACTGAGCACCCAGCACCCTGAGCACTGAGCACTGAGCACCCAGCACCCTGAGCACTGAGCAACCAGCACCTCGAGCACTGAGCACCCAGCACCCTGAGCACCTAGCACCCTGAGCACTGAGCACTCAGCACCCTGTGTACTGAGCACTGAGTACCCAGCACCCCGAGCACTGAGCACCCAGCACCCTGAGCACTGAGCACCCTGAGTACTGAGCACCCAGCATCCTGAGCACTGAGCACCCAGCACCCCGAGCACTGAGCACCCAGCACCCAGAGCACTGAGCACTGAGCACCCTGAGTACTGAGCACTGAGCACCCTGAGCACTGAGCACCGAGCACCCTGAGTACTGAGCACTGAGCACCCTGAGCACTGAGCACCCAGCACCCTGAGTACTGAGCACCCAGCACTCTGAGCACTGAGGACCGAGCACCCTGAGTACTAAGCACCCAGCACCCTGAGTACTGAGCACCCAGCACCCTGAGCACTGAGCACCCAGCACGCTGAGTACTGAGCACTGAGCACCCTGAGTACTGAGCACCGAGCACCCTGAGCACTGAGCACCCAGCACGCTGAGTACTGAGCACTGAGCACTCTGAGTAATGAGCACCGAGCACCGTGAGTATTGAGAACCCAGCACTCTGAGCACTGAGCACCCAGCACCCTGAGCACTGAGCACACAGCACCCCGAGCACTGAGCACCCAGCACCCCGAGCACTGAGCACCCAGCACCCCGAGCACTGAGCACTGAGCACCCTAAGTACTGAGCACTGAGCACCCTGAGTACTAAGAACCCAGCACCCTGAGTACTGAACACCCAGCACCCTGAGTACTGAGCACCCACCACCCTGAGTACTGAACACTGAGCACCCTGAGTACTGAGCACCCAGCACCCTGAGTACTGAGCACCCAGCACCCTGAGCACTGAGCAACCAGCACCCTGAGCACTGAGCACCAAGCACCCTGAGTACTGAGCACCCAGCACCCTGAGTACTGAACACCCAGCACCCTGAGCACTGAGCACTGAGCACCCAGCACCCTGAGCACTGAGCACTGAGCACCCAGCACCCTGAGCACTGAGCAACCAGCACCCCGCGCACTGAGCACCCAGCACCCTGAGCACCCAGCACCCTGAGCACTGAGCACCCTGAGCACTGAGCACTGAGCACCCAGCACCCTGAGTACTGAGCACCCAACACTCTGAGCACTGAGCACCCAGCACGCTGAGTACTGAGCACTGAGCACACAGCACCCTGAGTACTGAGCACGCAGAACTCCGAGCACTGAGCACCCAGCTCCCCGAGCACTGAGCACTGAGCACCCTGAGCACTGAGCACCCAGCACCCCGAGTGCTGAGCACTGAGCACCCTGAGCACTGAGCACCCAGCACCCCGAGTGCTGAGCACTGAGCACCCTGAGAACTGAGCACCCAGCACCCTGAGCACTGAGCACTGAGAACCCTGAGTACTGAGCACCCAGCACCCTGAGTACTGAGCACCCAGCACCTGAGCCCTGAGCACCCAGCACCCAGAGCACTGAGCACCCAGCACCCCGAGCACTGAGCACCCAGCACCCCGAGCACTGAGCACCCAGCACCCTGAGCACTGAGCACTGAGCACTGAGCACCGAGCACCCCGAGCACTGAGCACACAGCACCCTGAGTACTGAGCACCCAGCACCCCGAGCACTGAGCACCCAGCACCCTGAGTAGTGAGCACCGAGCACCCTGAGTACTGAGCACCCAGCACCCTGAGTACCGAGCACCCAGCGTATTGAGCACCGAGCACCCCGAGCACTGAGCACCCAGCACCCTGAGTACTGAGCACCCAGCACCCCGAGCACTGAGCACCCAGCACCCTGAGTAGTGAGCACCGAGCACACTGAGTACTGAGCACCCAGCACCCTGAGTACCGAGCACCCAGCGTATTGAGCACCGAGCACCCAGCACCCTAAGTACTGAGCACTGAGCACCCTGAGTACTGAGCACCCAGCACCCTGAGTACTGAGCACCCACCGTACTGAGCACCGAGCACCCGGAGCACTGAGCACCCAGCACCCTGAGTACTGAGCACCCAGCACCCCGAGCACTGAGCACCCAGCACCCTGAGTAGTGAGCACCGAGCACCCTGAGTACTGAGCACCCAGCACCCTGAGTACCGAGCACTCAGCGTATTGAGCACCGAGCACCCAGCACCCTGAGTACTGAGCACCCAGCACCCTGAGCACTGAGCACCCAGCACCCTGAGTACTGAGCACTGAGCACCCTGAGTACTGAGCAACGAGCACCCCGAGCACTGAGCACCCAGCACCCCGAGCACCGAGCACCCAGCACCCTGAGCACTGAGCACCCAGCACCCTGAGCACCGAGCACCCAGCACCCTGAGTACTGAGCACCCAGCACCCTGAGCACTGAGCACCCAGCACCCTGAGTACTGAGCACTGAGCACCCTGAGTACTGAGCACCCAGCACCATGAGTACTGAGCACCCAGCACCCTGAGCAATGAGCACCCTGAGTACTGATCACCCAGCACCCTGAGCACTGAGCACTGAGCACCCAGCACCCTGAGCACTGAGCACTGAGCACCCAGCACCCTGAGCACTGAGCAACCAGCACCCCGAGCACTGAGCACCCAGCAACCTGAGCACCCAGCACCCTGAGCACTGAGCACTCAGCACCCTGTGTACTGAGCACTGAGTACCCAGCACCCCGAGCACTGAGCACCCAGCACACTGAGCACTGAGCACCCTGAGTACTGAGCACCCAGCACCCTGAGCACTGAGCACCCAGCACCCCGAGCACTGAGCACCCAGCACCCAGAGCAATGAGCACTGAGCACCCTGAGTACTGAGCACTGAGCACCCTGAGCACTGAGCACCCAGCACCCTGAGCACTGAGGACCGAGCACCCTGAGTACTAAGCACCCAGCACCCTGAGTACTGAGCACCCAGCACCCTGAGCACTGAGCACCCAGCACGCTGAGTACTGAGCACTGAGCACCCTGAGTACTGAGCACCCAGCACCCTGAGTACTGAGCACCCAGCACCCCGAGCACTGAGCACCCAGCACCCAGAGCAATGAGCACCCAGCACCCTGAGTACTGAGCACCCAGCACCCTGAGTACTGAGCACTCAGCACCCTGAGTACTGAGCACCGAGCACCCAGCACCCTGAGTACTGAGCACTCAGCACCCTCAGCACTGAGCACCCAGCACCCTGAGCACTGAGCAACCAGCACCCCGAGCACTGAGCAAACAGCACCCTGAGCACCCAGCACCCTGAGCACTGAGCACCCTGAGCACTGAGCACTGAGCACCCAGCACCCTGAGTACTGAGCACCCAACACTCTGAGCACTGAGCACCCAGCACGCTGAGTACTGAGCACTGAGCACACAGCACCCTGAGTACTGAGCACGCAGAACTCCGAGCACTGAGCACCCAGCTCCCCGAGCACTGAGCACTGAGCACCCTGAGCACTGAGCACCCAGCACCCCGAGTGCTGAGCACTGAGCACCCTGAGCACTGAGCACCCAGCACCCCGTGTGCTGAGCACTGAGCACCCTGAGAACTGAGCACCCAGCACCCTGAGCACTGAGCACTGAGAACCCTGAGTACTGAGCACCCAGCACCCCGAGCACTGAGCACCCAGCACCCCGAGCACTGAGCACCCAGCACCCTGAGCACTGAGCACTGAGCACCCTAAGTACTGAGCACTGAGCACCCTGAGTACTGAGCACCCAGCACCCTGAGTACTGAGCACCCAGCGTACTGAGCACCGAGCACCCCGAGCACTGAGCACCCAGCACCCTGAGTACTGAGCACCCAGCACCCCGAGCACTGAGCACCCAGCACCCTGAGTAGTGAGCACCGAGCACCCTGAGTACTGAGCACCCAGCACCCTGAGTACTGAGCACCCAGCGTATTGAGCACCGAGCACCCAGCACCCTGAGTACTGAGCACCCAGCACCCTGAGCACTGAGCACCCAGCACCCTGAGTACTGAGCACTGAGCACCCTGAGTACTGAGCACCGAGCACCCCGAGCACTGAGCACCCAGCACCCCAAGCACCGAGCACCCAGCACCCTGAGCACTGAGCACCCAGCACCCTGAGCACCGAGCACCCAGCACCCTGAGTACTGAGCACCCAGCACCCTGAGCACTGAGCACCCAGCACCCTGAGTACTGAGCACTGAGCACCCTGAGTACTGAGCACCCAGCACCATGAGTACTGAGCACCCAGCACCCTGAGCAATGAGCACCCTGAGTACTGATCACCCAGCACCCTGAGCACTGAGCACTGAGCACCCAGCACCCTGAGCACTGAGCACTGAGCACCCAGCACCCTGAGCACTGAGCAACCAGCACCTCGAGCACTGAGCACCCAGCACCCTGAGCACCTAGCACCCTGAGCACTGAGCACTCAGCACCCTGTGTACTGAGCACTGAGTACCCAGCACCCCGAGCACTGAGCACCCAGCACCCTGAGCACTGAGCACCCTGAGTACTGAGCACCCAGCATCCTGAGCACTGAGCACCCAGCACCCCGAGCACTGAGCACCCAGCACCCAGAGCACTGAGCACTGAGCACCCTGAGTACTGAGCACTGAGCACCCTGAGCACTGAGCACCGAGCACCCTGAGTACTGAGCACTGAGCACCCTGAGCACTGAGCACCCAGCACCCTGAGTACTGAGCACCCAGCACTCTGAGCACTGAGGACCGAGCACCCTGAGTACTAAGCACCCAGCACCCTGAGTACTGAGCACCCAGCACCCTGAGCACTGAGCACCCAGCACGCTGAGTACTGAGCACTGAGCACCCTGAGTACTGAGCACCGAGCACCCTGAGCACTGAGCACCCAGCACGCTGAGTACTGAGCACTGAGCACTCTGAGTAATGAGCACCGAGCACCGTGAGTATTGAGAACCCAGCACTCTGAGCACTGAGCACCCAGCACCCTGAGCACTGAGCACACAGCACCCCGAGCACTGAGCACCCAGCACCCCGAGCACTGAGCACCCAGCACCCCGAGCACTGAGCACTGAGCACCCTAAGTACTGAGCACTGAGCACCCTGAGTACTAAGAACCCAGCACCCTGAGTACTGAACACCCAGCACCCTGAGTACTGAGCACCCACCACCCCGAGTACTGAGCACCCAGCGTAATGAGCACCGAGCACCCTGAGCACTGAGCAATCAGCACCCCTTGCACTGAGCACCCAGCAGCCGGAGTACTGAGCAGTGAGCACCCTGAGTATTGAGCTCCGAGCACCCCGAGCACTGAGCACCCAGCACCCCGAGCACCGAGCACCCAGCACCCTGAGCACTGAACACCCAGCACCCTGAGCACTGAGCACCCAGCACCCTGAGCACTGAGCACCCAGCACCCTGAGTACTGAGCACCCAACGTACTGAGCACCGAGCACCCTGAGCACTGAGCACCCAGCACCCTGAGTACTGAGCACCCAGGACCCTGTGCAATGAGCACCCTGAGTACTGAGCACCCAGCACATTGAGCACTGAGCACCGAGCACCCCGAGCACTGACCACCCAGCAATCTGAGCACTGAGCACCCAGCACCCTGAGTACTGAGCACCCAGCACCCTGAGCACTGAGCACCCAGCACCCTGAGCACTGAGCACCCAGCACCCCGAGCACTGAGCACCCAGCACCCTGAGTACTAAGCACTGAGCACCCAGCACCCCGAGCACTGAGCACCCAAGCACCCTGAGTACTGAGCACTGAGCACCCAGCACCCCGAGCACTGAGCACCCAGCACCCTGAGCACTGAGCACCCAGCACCCGAGTACTGATCACCCAGCACCCTGAGTACTGAGCAGCCCGCAACCTGAGCACTGAGCACCCAGCACCGCGAGCACTGCGCACCCAGCACCCTGAGTACTGAACACCCAGCACCCTGAGCACTGAGCACCCAGCACCCTGAGCACTGAGCACCCAGCACCCTGAGTACTGAGCACCGAGCACGCCGAGCACTGAGCACCCAGCACCTTGAGCACTGAGCACCCAGCACCCCGAGCACTGAGCACCCAGCACCCTGAGCACTGAGCACCCAGCACACTGAGCACTGATCACTGAGCACCCAGCACCCTGAGCCCTGAGAACTGAGCACCCAGCACCCCGAGCACTGAGCACCCAGCACCCCGAGCACTGAGCACCCAGCACCCTGAGCACTGAGCACCCAGCACCCTGAGCACTGAGCACCCAGCACCCTGAGTACTGAGCACCCAGCACCCTGAGTACTGAGCACCCAGCACCCTGAGTACTGAGCACTCAGCACCCTGAGTACTGAGCACCGAGCACCCCGAGCATTGAGCACCCAGCACCTTGAGCACTGAGCACCCTGAGGACTGAGCATCCAGCACCCTGAGCACTGAGCACCGATCACCCTGAGCACTGAGCACCCAGCACCCCGAGCACTGAGCACCCAGCACCCTGAGTACTGAGCACCCAGCACCCTGAGTACTGAGCACCCAGCACCCTGAGTACTGAGCACCCAGCACCCCAAGCACTGAGCACCCAGCACCCTGAGTACTGAACACCCTGAGTACTGAGCACTGAGCACCGAGCACCCTGAGTACTGAGCACCCTGAGGACTGAGCACCCAGCACCCTGAGCACTGAGCACTGAGCACCCAGCACCCTGAGTACTGAGCACCCAGCACCCTGAGCACTGAGCACCCAGCACCTTGAGTACTGAGCACCCAGCACCCTGAGTACTGAACACCGAGCACCCTGAGTACTGAGTACCCAGCACCCTGAGTACTGAGCACCCAGCACCCTGAGCACTGAGCAACCAGCACCCTGAGCACTGAGAACCAAGCACCCTGTGTACTGAGCACCCAGCACCCTGAGTACTGAACACCCAGCACCCTGAGCACTGAGCACTGAGCACCCAGCACCCTGAGCACTGAACCCTGAGCACCCAGCACCCTGAGCACTGAGCAACCAGCACCCCGAGCACTGAGCACCCAGCACCCTGAGCACCCAGCACCCTGAGCACTGAGCACCCTGAGCACTGAGCACCCTGAGCACTGAGCACTGAGCACAAAGCACCCTGAGTACTGAGCACCCAACACTCTGAGCACTGAGCACCCAGCACGCTGAGTACTGAGCACTGAGCACACAGCACCCTGAGTACTGAGCACGCAGAACTCCGAGCACTGAGCACCCAGCTCCCCGAGCACTGAGCACTGAGCACCCTGAGCACTGAGCACCCAGCACCCCGAGTGCTGAGCACTGAGCACCCTGAGCACTGAGCACCCAGCACCCCGAGTGCTGAGCACTGAGCACCCTGAGAACTGAGCACCCAGCACCCTGAGCACTGAGCACTGAGAACCCTGAGTACTAAGCACCGAGCACCCTGAGTACTGAGCACCCAGCACCCTGAGCACTGAGCACCCAGCACCCTGAGTACTGAGCACCCAGCACCCTGAGTACTGAGCACACAGCACCCTGAGCACTGAGCACTGAGCACCCAACACCCTGAGCACTGAGCACTGAGCACCGAGCACCCCGAGCACTGAGCACCCAGCACCCCGAGCACTGAGCACCTAGCACCCTGAGCACTGAGCACCCAGCACCCTGAGCACTGAGCACCCAGCCCCCTGAGTACTGAGCACCCAGCACCATGAGTACTGAGCACCCAGCACCCTGAGTACTGAGCACTCAGCACCCTGAGTACTGAGCACCGAGCACCCCGAGCACTGAGCACCCAGCACCCTGAGCACTGAGCACCCTGAGGACTGAGCACCCAGCACCCTGAGCACTGAGCACCCAGCACCCTGAGTACTGAGCACCGATCACCCTGAGCACTGAGCACCCAGGACCCCGAGCACTGAGCACCCAGCACCCTGAGTACAGAGCACCCAGCACCCCGAGTACTGAGCACCCAGCACCCCGAGCACTGAGCACCCAGCACCCTGAGTACTGAGCACCCTGAGTACTGAGCACCGATCACCCTGAGCACTGAGCACCCAGCACCCTGAGTACTGAGCACCCAGCACCCTGAGCACTGAGCACCCAGCACCCTGAGCACTGAGCACCCAGCACAGTTAGTACTGAGCACCCAGCACCCTGAGTACTGAGTACCCAGCACCCTGAGCACTGAGCACCCAGCACCCTGAGTACTGAGCACTGAGCACCCTGAGTACTGAGCACCCAGCACCCTTAGTACTGAGCACCAAGCACCCTGAGCACTGAGCACCCAGCACCCTGAGTACTGAGCACCCAGCACCACCCTCAGCACTGAGCACCCAACACCCCGAGCACTGAGCACCCAGCACCCTGAGCACTGAGCACCCAGCACCCCGAGTACTGAGCACCCAGCACACCGAGTACTGAGCACCGAGCACCCTGAGCACTGAACACCCAGCACCGTGAGTACTGAGCCCCCAGCACAGTGAGTACTGAGCACTGAGCACCCCGAGTACTGAGCACCCAGCACCCCGAGCACTGAGCACCCAGCAACCTGAGTACTGAGAACAGATCACCCTGAGTACTGAGCACCCAGCACCCTGAGTACTGAGCCCCCAGCACCCTGAGTACTGAGCACCCAGCACCCCGAGCACTGAGCACCCAGCACCCCGAGAATGAGCACCCAACACCCTGAGTACTGAGAACCGAGCACCCTGAGTACTGAGCACCCAGCACCCTGAGTACTGAGCCCCCAGCACCCTGAGTACTGAGCACCCAGTACCCCGAGCACTGAGCACCCAGCACCCCGAGAATGAGCACCCAGCACCCTGAGTACTGAGCACCCAGCACCCTGAGTACTGAGCACTAAGCACCCTGAGTACTGAGCACCCACCACCCCGAGTACTGAGCACCCAGCGTAATGAGCACCGAGCACCCCGAGCACTGAGCAATCAGCACCCCTTGCACTGAGCACCCAGCAGCCGGAGTACTGAGCAGTGAGCACCCTGAGTATTGAGCTCCGAGCACCCCGAGCACTGAGCACCCAGCACCCCGAGCACCGAGCACCCAGCACCCTGAGCACTGAACACCCAGCACCCTGAGCACTGAGCACCCAGCACCCTGAGCACTGAGCACCCAGCACCCTGAGTACTGAGCACCCAACGTACTGAGCACCGAGCACCCTGAGCACTGAGCACCCAGCACCCTGAGTACTGAGCACCCAGGACCCTGTGCAATGAGCACCCTGAGTACTGAGCACCCAGCACATTGAGCACTGAGCACCGAGCACCCCGAGCACTGACCACCCAGCAATCTGAGCACTGAGCACCCAGCACCCTGAGTACTGAGCACCCAGCACCCTGAGCACTGAGCACCCAGCACCCTGAGCACTGAGCACCCAGCACCCTGAGCACTGAGCACCCAGCGCCCTGAGTACTAAGCACTGAGCACCCAGCACCCCGAGCACTGAGCACCCAAGCACCCTGAGTACTGAGCACTGAGCACCCAGCACCCCGAGCACTGAGCACCCAGCACCCTGAGCACTGAGCACCCAGCACCCGAGTACTGATCACCCAGCACCCTGAGTACTGAGCAGCCCGCAACCTGAGTACTGAGCACCCAGCACCCCGAGTACTGAGCACCCAGCACCCTGAGCACTGAGCACCCATCACCCTGAGCACTGAGCACCCAGCACCGCGAGCACTGAGCACCCAGCACCCTGAGCACTGAGCACCCAGCACCCTGAGCACTGAGCACCCAGCACCCTGAGTACTGAGCACCCAGCACCCTGAGTACTGAGCACCCAGCACCCTGAGTACTGAGCACTCAGCACCCTGAGTACTGAGCACCGAGCACCCCGAGCACTGAGCACCCAGCACCTTGAGCACTGAGCACCCTGAGGACTGAGCATCCAGCACCCTGAGCACTGAGCACCGATCACCCTGAGCACTGAGCACCCAGCACCCCGAGCACTGAGCACCCAGCACCCTGAGTACTGAGCACCCAGCACCCTGAGTACTGAGCACCCAGCACCCTGAGTACTGAGCACACAGCACCCCAAGCACTGAGCACCCAGCACCCTGAGTACTGAACACCCTGAGTACTGAGCACTGAGCACCGAGCACCCTGAGTACTGAGCACCCTGAGGACTGAGCACCCAGCACCCTGAGCACTGAGCACTGAGCACCCAGCACCCTGAGTACTGAGCACCCAGCACCCTGAGCACTGAGCACCCAGCACCTTGAGTACTGAGCACCCAGCACCCTGAGTACTGAACACCGAGCACCCTGAGTACTGAGTACCCAGCACCCTGAGTACTGAGCACCCAGCACCCTGAGCACTGAGCAACCAGCACCCTGAGCACTGAGAACCAAGCACCCTGTGTACTGAGCACCCAGCACCCTGAGTACTGAACACCCAGCACCCTGAGCACTGAGCACTGAGCACCCAGCACCCTGAGCACTGAACCCTGAGCACCCAGCACCCTGAGCACTGAGCAACCAGCACCCCGAGCACTGAGCACCCAGCACCCTGAGCACCCAGCACCCTGAGCACTGAGCACCCTGAGCACTGAGCACCCTGAGCACTGAGCACTGAGCACCCAGCACCCTGAGTACTGAGCACCCAACACTCTGAGCACTGAGCACCCAGCACGCTGAGTACTGAGCACTGAGCACACAGCACCCTGAGTACTGAGCACGCAGAACTCCGAGCACTGAGCACCCAGCTCCCCGAGCACTGAGCACTGAGCACCCTGAGCACTGAGCACCCAGCACCCCGAGTGCTGAGCACTGAGCACCCTGAGCACTGAGCACCCAGCACCCCGAGTGCTGAGCACTGAGCAACCTGAGAACTGAGCACCCAGCACCCTGAGCACTGAGCACTGAGAACGCTGAGTACTGAGCACCGAGCACCCTGAGTACTGAGCACCCAGCACGCTGAGCACTGAGCACCCAGCACCCTGAGTACTGAGCACCCAGCACCCTGAGTACTGAGCACACAGCACCCTGAGCACTGAGCACTGAGCACCCAACACCCTGAGCACTGAGCACTGAGCACCGAGCACCCCGAGCACTGAGCACCCAGCACCCCGAGCACTGAGCACCTAGCACCCTGAGCACTGAGCACCCAGCACCCTGAGCACTGAGCACCCAGCCCCCTGAGTACTGAGCACCCAGCACCATGAGTAATGAGCACCCAGCACCCTGAGTACTGAGCACTCAGCACCCTGAGTACTGAGCACCGAGCACCCCGAGCACTGAGCACCCAGCACCCTGAGCACTGAGCACCCTGAGGACTGAGCACCCAGCACCCTGAGCACTGAGCACCCAGCACCCTGAGTACTGAGCACCGATCACCCTGAGAACTGAGCACCCAGGACCCCGAGCACTGAGCACCCAGCACCCTGAGTACAGAGCACCCAGCACCCCGAGTACTGAGCACCCAGCACCCCGAGCACTGAGCACCCAGCACCCTGAGTACTGAGCACCCTGAGTACTGAGCACCCAGCACCCTGAGCACTGATCACCCAGCACCCTGAGCACTGAGCACCCAGCACCCTGAGTACTGAGCACCCTGAGTACTGAGCACCGATCACCCTGAGCACTGAGCACCCAGCACCCTGAGTACTGAGCACCCAGCACCCTGAGCACTGAGCACCCAGCACCCTGAGCACTGAGCACCCAGCACAGTTAGTACTGAGCACCCAGCACCCTGAGTACTGAGTACCCAGCACCCTGAGCACTGAGCACCCAGCACCCTGAGTACTGATCACTGAGCACCCTGAGTACTGAGCACCCAGCACCCTTAGTACTGAGCACCAAGCACCCTGAGCACTGAGCACCCAGCACCCTGAGTACTGAGCACCCAGCACCACCCTCAGCACTGAGCACCCAGCACCCCGAGCACTGAGCACCCAGCACCCTGAGCACTGAGCACCCAGCACCCCGAGTACTGAGCACCCAGCACACCGAGTACTGAGCACCGAGCACCCTGAGCACTGAACACCCAGCACCGTGAGTACTGAGCACCCAGCACAGTGAGAACTGAGCACTGAGCACCCCGAGTACTGAGCACCCAGCACCCCGAGCACTGAGCACCCAGCAACCTGAGTACTGAGAACAGATCACCCTGAGTACTGAGCACCCAGCACCCTGAGTACTGAGCCCCCAGCACCCTGAGTACTGAGCACCCAGCACCCCGAGCACTGAGCACCCAGCACCCCGAGAATGAGCACCCAACACCCTGAGTACTGAGAACCGAGCACCCTGAGTACTGAGCACCCAGCACCCTGAGTACTGAGCCCCCAGCACCCTGAGTACTGAGCACCCAGTACCCCGAGCACTGAGCACCCAGCACCCCGAGAATGAGCACCCAGCACCCTGAGTACTGAGCACCCAGCACCCTGAGTACTGAGCACTAAGCACCCTGAGTACTGAGCACCCACCACCCCGAGTACTGAGCACCCAGCGTAATGAGCACCGAGCACCCCGAGCACTGAGCAATCAGCACCCCTTGCACTGAGCACCCAGCAGCCGGAGTACTGAGCAGTGAGCACCCTGAGTATTGAGCTCCGAGCACCCCGAGCACTGAGCACCCAGCACCCCGAGCACCGAGCACCCAGCACCCTGAGCACTGAACACCCAGCACCCTGAGCACTGAGCACCCAGCACCCTGAGCACTGAGCACCCAGCACCCTGAGTACTGAGCACCCAACGTACTGAGCACCGAGCACCCTGAGCACTGAGCACCCAGCACCCTGAGTACTGAGCACCCAGGACCCTGTGCAATGAGCACCCTGAGTACTGAGCACCCAGCACATTGAGCACTGAGCACCGAGCACCCCGAGCACTGACCACCCAGCAATCTGAGCACTGAGCACCCAGCACCCTGAGTACTGAGCACCCAGCACCCTGAGCACTGAGCACCCAGCACCCTGAGCACTGAGCACCCAGCACCCTGAGCACTGAGCACCCAGCGCCCTGAGTACTAAGCACTGAGCACCCAGCACCCCGAGCACTGAGCACCCAAGCACCCTGAGTACTGAGCACTGAGCACCCAGCACCCCGAGCACTGAGCACCCAGCACCCTGAGCACTGAGCACCCAGCACCCGAGTACTGATCACCCAGCACCCTGAGTACTGAGCAGCCCGCAACCTGAGTACTGAGCACCCAGCACCCCGAGTACTGAGCACCCAGCACCCTGAGCACTGAGCACCCAGCACCCTGAGCACTGAGCACCCAGCACCGCGAGCACTGAGAACCCAGCACCCTGAGCACTGAGCACCCAGCACCCTGAGCACTGAGCACCCAGCACCCTGAGTACTGAGCACCTAGCACCCTGAGTACTGAGCACCCAGCACCCTGAGTACTGAGCACTCAGCACCCTGAGTACTGAGCACCGAGCACCCCGAGCACTGAGCACCCAGCACCTTGAGCACTGAGCACCCTGAGGACTGAGCATCCAGCACCCTGAGCACTGAGCACCGATCACCCTGAGCACTGAGCACCCAGCACCCCGAGCACTGAGCACCCAGCACCCTGAGTACTGAGCACCCAGCACCCTGAGTACTGAGCACCCAGCACCCTGAGTACTGAGCACCCAGCACCCCAAGCACTGAGCACCCAGCACCCTGAGTACTGAACACCCTGAGTACTGAGCACTGAGCACCGAGCACCCTGAGTACTGAGCACCCTGAGGACTGAGCACCCAGCACCCTGAGCACTGAGCACTGAGCACCCAGCACCCTGAGTACTGAGCACCCAGCACCCTGAGCACTGAGCACCCAGCACCTTGAGTACTGAGCACCCAGCACCCTGAGTACTGAACACCGAGCACCCTGAGTACTGAGTACCCAGCACCCTGAGTACTGAGCACCCAGCACCCTGAGCACTGAGCAACCAGGACCCTGAGCACTGAGAACCAAGCACCCTGTGTACTGAGCACCCAGCACCCTGAGTACTGAACACCCAGCACCCTGAGCACTGAGCACTGAGCACCCAGCACCCTGAGCACTGAACCCTGAGCACCCAGCACCCTGAGCACTGAGCAACCAGCACCCCGAGCACTGAGCACCCAGCACCCTGAGCACCCAGCACCCTGAGCACTGAGCACCCTGAGCACTGAGCACCCTGAGCACTGAGCACCCAGCACCCTGAGTACTGAGCACCCAACACTCTGAGCACTGAGCACCCAGCACGCTGAGTACTGAGCACTGAGCACACAGCACCCTGAGTACTGAGCACGCAGAACTCCGAGCACTGAGCACCCAGCTCCCCGAGCACTGAGCACTGAGCACCCTGAGCACTGAGCACCCAGCACCCCGAGTGCTGAGCACTGAGCACGCTGAGCACTGAGCACCCAGCACCCCGAGTGCTGAGCACTGAGCACCCTGAGCACTGAGCACCCAGCACCCTGAGCACTGAGCACTGAGAACCCTGAGTACTGAGCACTCAGCACCCTGAGTACTGAACACCCAGCACCCTGAGCACTGAGCACCCAGCACCTTGAGCACTGAGCACCCTGAGGACTGAGCACCCAGCACCCTGAGTAGTGAGCACCCAACGTACTGAGCACCGAGCACCCCGAGCACTGAGCACCCAGCACCCTGAGTACTGAGCACCGAGCACCCCGAGCACTGAGCACCCAGCACCTTGAGCACTGAGCACCCAGCACCCCGAGCACTGAGCACCCAGCACCCTGAGCACTGAGCACCCAGCACCCTGAGCACTGATCACTGAGCACCCAGCACCCTGAGCCCTGAGCACTGAGCACCCAGCACCCCGAGCACTGAGCACCCAGCACACCGAGCACTGAGCAGCCAGCACCCTGAGCACTGAGCACCCAGCACCCTGAGCACTGAGCACCCAGCACCCTGAGTACTGAGCACCCAGCACCCTGAGTACTGAGCACCCAGCACCCTGAGTACTGAGCACTCAGCACCCTGAGTACTGAGCACCGAGCACCCCGAGCACTGAGCACCCAGCACCTTGAGCACTGAGCACCCTGAGGACTGAGCATCCAGCACCCTGAGCACTGAGCACCGATCACCCTGAGCACTGAGCACCCAGCACCCCGAGCACTGAGCACCCAGCACCCTGAGTACTGAGCACCCAGCACCCTGAGTACTGAGCACCCAGCACCCTGAGTACTGAGCACCCAGCACCCCAAGCACTGAGCACCCAGCACCCTGAGTACTGAACACCCTGAGTACTGAGCACTGAGCACCGAGCACCCTGAGTACTGAGCACCCTGAGGACTGAGCACCCAGCACCCTGAGCACTGAGCACTGAGCACCCAGCACCCTGAGTACTGAGCACCCAGCACCCTGAGCACTGAGCACCCAGCAACTTGAGTACTGAGCACCCAGCACCCTGAGTACTGAACACCGAGCACCCTGAGTACTGAGTACCCAGCACCCTGAGTACTGAGCACCCAGCACCCTGAGCACTGAGCAACCAGCACCCTGAGCACTGAGCACCAAGCACCCTGAGTACTGAGCACCCAGCACCCTGAGTACTGAACACCCAGCACCCTGAGCACTGAGCACTGAGCACCCAGCACCCTGAGCACTGAACACTGAGCACCCAGCACCCTGAGCACTGAGCAACCAGCACCCCGAGCACTGAGCACCCAGCACCCTGAGCACCCAGCACCCTGAGCACTGAGCACCCTGAGCACTGAGCACTGAGCACCCAGCACCCTGAGTACTGAGCACCCAACACTCTGAGCACTGAGCACCCAGCACGCTGAGTACTGAGCACTGAGCACACAGCACCCTGAGTACTGAGCACCCAACACTCTGAGCACTGAGCACCCAGCACCCTGAGCACTGAGCACTGAGGACCCTGAGTACTGAGCACCGAGCACCCTGAGTACTGAGCACCCAGCACCCTGAGCACTGAGCACGGAGCACACCGAGGACTGAGCACACAGCACCCTGAGCACTGAGCACCCAGCACCTTGAGTACTGAGCACCCAGCACCCCGAGCATTGAGCACCCAGCACCCTGAATACTGAGCACCCAGCACCCTGAGCACTGAGCACCCAGCACCCCGAGCACTGAGCACCCAGCACCCCGAGCACTGAGCACCCAGCACCCTGAGTACTGAGCACCCAACACCCAGAGTACTGAGCACCCAGCACCCTGAGCACTGAGCACCCAGCACCCTGAGTACTGAGCACCCAGCACCCTGAGTACTGAGCACAGAGCACCCTGAGCACTGAGCACTGAGCACCCAACACCCTGAGCACTGAGCACTGAGCACCGAGCACCCCGAGCACTGAGCACCCAGCACCCCGAGCACTGAGCACCTAGCACCCTGAGCACTGAGCACCCAGCACCCTGAGCACTGAGCACCCAGCCCCCTGAGTACTGAGCACCCAGCACCATGAGTACTGAGCACTCAGCACCCTGAGTACTGAGCACCGAGCACCCCGAGCACTGAGCACCCAGCACCCTGAGCACTGAGCACCCTGAGGACTGAGCACCCAGCACCCTGAGCACTGAGCACCCAGCACCCTGAGTACTGAGCACCGATCACCCTGAGCACTGAGCACCCAGGACCCCGAGCACTGAGCACCCAGCACCCTGAGTACAGAGCACCCAGCACCCCGAGTACTGAGCACCCAGCACCCCGAGCACTGAGCACCCAGCACCCTGAGTACTGAGCACCCTGAGTACTGAGCACCGATCACCCTGAGCACTGAGCACCCAGCACCCTGAGTACTGAGCACCCAGCACCCTGAGCACTGAGCACCCAGCACCCTGAGCACTGAGCACCCAGCACAGTGAGTACTGAGCACCCAGCACCCTGAGTACTGAGTACCCAGCACCCTGAGCACTGAGCACCCAGCACCCTGAGTACTGAGCACCGAGCACCCTGAGTACTGAGCACCCAACACCCTTAGTACTGAGCACCAAGCACCCTGAGCACTGAGCACCCAGCACCCTGAGTACTGAGCACCCAGCACCACCCTCAGCACTGAGCACCCAGCACCCCGAGCACTGAGCACCCAGCACCCTGAGCACTGAGCACCCAGCACCCCGAGCACTGAGCACCCAGCACACCGAGTACTGAGCACCGAGCACCCCGAGCACTGAACACCCAGCACCCTGAGTACTGAGCACCCAGCACCCTGAGTACTGAGCACTGAGCACCCCGAGTACTGAGATCCCAGCACAACGAGCAATGAGCACCCTGCAACCTGAGTACTGAGAACAGATCACCCTGAGTAATGAGCACCCAGCACCCTGAGTACTGAGCCCCCAGCACCCTGAGTACTGAGCACCCAGCACCCCGAGCACTGAGCACCCAGCACCCCGAGAATGAGCACCCAACACCCTGAGTACTGAGAACCGAGCACCCTGAGTACTGAGCACCCAGCACCCTGAGTACTGAGCCCCCAGCACCCTGAGTACTGAGCACCCAGCACCCTGAGTACTGAGCACTAAGCACCCAGAGCACTGAGCACCCAGCACCCCGAGCACGGAGCACCCAGGACCCCGAGCACTGAGTACTGAGCACTGAGCACCCTGAGTACTGAGCACCCAGCACCCCGATCACTGAGCACCCAGCACACTGAGCACTGAGCACCCAGCACCCTGAGCACTGAGCACCCAGCACCCTGAGTACTGAGCACCCAGCACGCTGAGTACTGAGCACCCAGCACCCCGAGCACTGAGCACCCAGCACCCTGAGTACTGAGCACTGAGCACCCAGCACCCCGAGCACTGAGCACCCAGCACCCTGTGTACTGAGCACTGAGCACCCTGAGTACTAAGCACCCAGCACCCTGAGTACTGAGCACCCAGCACCCCGAGTACTGAGCACTGAGCACCCTGAGAACTGAGCACCCAGCACCCTGAGCACTGAGCACTGAGAACCCTGAGTACTGAGCACCGAGTACCCTGAGTACTGAGCACCCAGCACCCTGAGCACTGAGCACGGAGCACCCCGAGGACTGAGCACCCAGCACCCTGAGCACTGAGCAACCAGCACCTTGAGTACTAAGCACCCAGAACCCTGAGCACTGAGCACACAGCACCCTGAGCACTGAGCACCCATCACCCCGAGCACTGAGCACCCAGCACCCTGAGTACTGAGCACCCAACACCCAGAGTACTGAGCACCCAGCACCCTGAGCACTGAGCACCCAGCACCCTGAGTACTGAGCACCCAGCACCCTGAGTACTGAGCACCCAGCACCCTGAGCACTGAGCACTGAGCACCCAACACCCTGAGCACTGAGCACTGAGCACCCATCAACCCGAGCACTGAGCACACAGCACCCCGAGCACTGAGCATCCAGCACCCTGAGCACTGAGCACCCAGCACCCTGAGCACTGAGCACCCAGCCCCCTGAGTACTGAGCACCCAGAACCATGAGTACTGAGCACCCAGCATCCTGAGTACTGAGCACTCAGCACCCTGAGTACTGAGCACCGAGCACCCCGAGCACTGAGCACCCAGCACCATGAGCACTGAGCACCCTGAGGACTGCGCACCCAGCACCCTGAGCACTGAGCACCCAGCACCCTGAGACTGAGCACCCAGGAGCCCGAGCACTGAGCACCCAGCACCCTGAGTACAGAGCACCCAGCACCCCGAGTACTGAGCCCCCAGCACCCTGAGTACTGAGCACCCAGCACCCCGAGCACTGAGCACCCAGCACCCCGAGAATGAGCACCCAGCACCCTGAGTACTGAGCACCCAGCACCCTGAGTACTGAGCACTATGCACCCAGAGCACTGAGCGCCCAGCACCCCGAGCACGGAGCACCCAGGACCCCGAGCACTGAGTACTGAGCACCCAGCACCCTGAGTACTGAGCACCGAGCTCCCCGAGCACCCAGCACCCTGAGCACTGAGCACCCAGCACCCTGAGTACTTAGCACGGAGCACGCTGAGTACTGAGCACCCAGCACCCCGAGCACTGAGCACCCAGCACCCTGAGTACTGAGCACTGAGCACCCAGCACCCTGTGTACTGAGCACTGAGCACCCTGAGTACTAAGCACCCAGCACCCTGAGTACTGAGCACCCAGGACCCTGAGCACTGAGCTCCAAGCACCCTGAGCACTGAGCACCCAGCACCCTGAGCACTGAGCACCCAGCACCCTGAGAACTGAGCACCCAGCACCCTGAGAACTGAGCACACAGCACCTTGAGTACTGAGCACCGAGCACCCCGAGCACTGAGCACCCAGCACCCTGAGAACTGAGCACCCAGCACCTTGAGTAATGAGCATCGAGCACCCCGAGCACTGAGCACCCAGCACCCCGAGAATGAGCACCCAGCACCCTGAGTACTGAGCACCCAGCACCCTGACTACTGAGCACTAAGCACCCCGAGCACGGAGCACCCAGGACCCCGAGCACTGAGTACTGAGCACACAGCACCCTGAGTACTGAGCACCGAGCTCCCCGAGCACTGAGCACCCAGCACCTCGAGCACGGAGCACCCAGCACGCTGAGTACTGAGCACCCAATACACAGATTACTGAGCACCCAGCACCCTGAGCACTGAGCACCCAGCACCCTGAGTACTGAGTACTGAGCACAGAGCACCCTGAGTACTGAGCACCCAGCACCCCGAGTACTGAGCACCCAGCACCCCGAGCACTGAGCACCCAGCGCCCCGAGCACTGAGCACCCAGCACCCCGAGCACTGAACACTGAGCACCCTGAGCACTGAGCACCCAGCACCCCGAGTACTGAGCACTGAGCACCCTGAGTACTGAGCACCAAGCACTCCGAGTACTGAGCACTGAGCACCCTGGGTACTGAGCACCCAGCACCCTGAGCACTGAGCACCCACCACCCTGAGTACTGAGCACTGAGAACCCTGAGTACTGAGCACCGAGCACCCTGAGTACTGAGCACCCAGCACCCTGATCACTGAGCACGGAGCACCCCGAGGACTGAGCACCCAGCACCCTGAGCACTGAGCACCCAGCACCTTGAGTACTGAGCCCCGAGCACCCCGAGCACTGAGCACCCAGCACCCTGAGTACTGAGCACCCAGCACCCTGAGCACTGAGCACCCAGCACCCTGAGCACAGAGCTCGCAGCACCCCGAGCACTGAGCTCCCAGCACCCTGAGTACTGAGCACAGAGCACCCTGAGTACTGAGCACCCAGCACCCTGAGTACTGAGCACCCAGCACCCTGAGTACTGAGCAACCAGCACCCTGAGCACTGAGCACTGAGCACCCAGCACCCTGAGCACTGAGGACTGAGCACCCAGCACCACAGCCCTGAGCACCCAGCACCCCGAGCACTGAGCACCCAGCACCCTGAGCACTGAGCACCCAGCACCCTGAGCATTGAGCACCCAGCACCCTGAGTACTGAGCACCCAGCACCCTGAGTACTGAGCACCCAGCACCCTGAGTACTGAACACCGAGCACCCTGAGTACTGAGTACCCAGCACCCTGAGTACTGAGCACCCAGCACCCTGAGCACTGAGCAACCAGCACCCTGAGCACTGAGCACCAAGCACCCTGAGTACTGAGCACCCAGCACCCTAAGTACTGAACACCCAGCACCCTGAGCACTGAGCACTGAGCACCCAGCACCCTGAGCACTGAACACTGAGCACCCAGCACCCTGAGCACTGAGCAACCAGCACCCCGAGCACTGAGCACCCAGCACCCTGAGCACCCAGCACCCTGAGCACTGAGCATCCTGAGCACTGAGCACTGAGCACCCAGCACCCTGAGTACTGAGCACCCAACACTCTGAGCACTGAGCACCAAGCACGCTGAGTACTGAGCACTGAGCACACAGCACCCTGAGTACTGAGCACGCAGAACTCCGAGCACTGAGCACCCAGCTCCCCGAGCACTGAGCACTGAGCACCCTGAACACTGAGCACCCAGCACCCCGAGTGCTGAGCACTAAGCACAATGAGCACTGAGCACCAAGCACCCGAGTGCTGAGCACTGAGCACCCTGAGAACTGAGCACCCAGCACCCCGAGCACTGAGCAGCCAGCACCCTGAGCACCCAGCACCCTGAGCACTGAGCACCCTGAGAACTGAGCACCCTGAGCACTGAGCACTGAGCACCCAGCACCCTGAGTACTGAGCACCCAACACTCTGAGCACTGAGCACCCAGCACGCTGAGTACTGAGCACTGAGCACACAGCACCCTGAATACTGAGCAACCAGCACCTCGAGCACTGAGCACCCACCGCCCCGAGCACTGAGCACCCAGCACCCCGAGCACTGAGCACTGAGCACAATGAGCACTGAGCACCCAGCACCCCGAGTACTGAGCACTGAGCACCCTGAGTACTGAGCACCCAGCACCCCGAGTACTGAGCACTGAGCACCCTGAGTACTGAGCACCCATCACCCTGAGCACTGAGAACCCTGAGTACTGAGCACCGAGCACCCTGAGTACTGAGCACCCAGCACCCTGAGCACTGAGCACGGAGCACCCCGAGGACTTAGCACCCAGCACCCTGAGCACTGAGCACCCAGCACCTTGAGTACTGAACACCGAGCACCCCGAGAACTGAGCACCCAGCACGCTGAATACTGAGCACCCAGCACCCTGAGCACTGAGCACCAAGCACCCAGAGCACTGAGCACCCAGCACCCCGAGCACTGAGCACCCAGCACCCTGAGTACTGAGCACCCAACACCCAGAGTCCTGAGCACCCAGCACCCTGAGCACTGAGCACCCAGCACCCTGAGTACTGAGCACCCAGCACCCTGAGTACTGAGCACCCAGCACCCTGAGCACTGAGCACTGAGCACAGAACACCCTGAGCACTGAGCACTGAGCACCCAGCACCCCGAGCACTGAGCACCCAGCACCCCGCGCACTGAGCACCCAGCACCCTGAGCACTGAGCACCCAGCACCCTGAGTACTGAGCACCCAGCACCCTGAGCACTGAGCACTGAGCACCCAACACCCTGAGCACTGAGCACTGAGCACCCAGCACCCCGCGCACTGAGCACCCAGCACCCTGAGTACTGAGCACCCAGCACCCTGAGCACTGAGCACCCAGGACCCCGAGCACTGAGCACCCAGCACCCTGAGCACTGAGCACCCAGCACCCTGAGTACTGAGCACCCAGCACCCTGAGCACTGAGCACCAAGCACCCTGAGCACTGAGCACCCAGCACCCTGAGTACTGAGCACCCAGCACCCTGAGTACTGAGTACCCAGCACCGTGAGCACTGAGCACCCAGCACCCTGAGTACTGAGCACCGAGCACCCTGAATACTTCGTACCCAGGAACCTTAGTACTGAGCACCCAGCACCCTGAGCACGGAGCACACAGCACCCTGAGTACTGAGCACCCAGCACCACCCTCAGCACTGAGCACCCAGCACCCCGAGCACTGAGCACCCAGCACCCTGAGTACTGAGCACCCAGCACCCTGAGTACTGAGCACTGAGCACCCTGAGTACTGAGCACCCAGCACCCTGAGCACTGAGAACGGAGCACCCCGAGGACTGGGCACCCAGCACCCTGAGCACTGAGCACCCAGCACCTTGAGTACTGAGCACCGAGCACCCCGAGAACTGAGCACCCAGCACGCTGAATACTGATCACCCAGCACCCTGAGCACTGAGCACCCAGCACCTTGAGTACTGAGCACCGAGCACCCCGAGCACTGAGCACCCAGCACGCTGAATACTGAGCACCCAGCACCCTGAGCACTGAGCACCCAGCACCCCGAGCACTGAGCACCCAGCACCCCGAGCACTGAGCACCCAGCACCCTGAGCACTGATCACCCAGCACCCTGAGTACTGAGCACCCAGCACCCTGAGTACTGAGCACCCAGCACCCTGAGCACTGAGCACTGAGCACCCAACACCCTGAGCACTGAGCACTGAGCACCCAGCACCCCGCGCACTGAGCACCCAGCACCCTGAGCACTGAGCACCCAGCACCCTGAGTAATGAGCACCCAGCACCATGAGTACTGAGCACCCAGCACCCTGAGTACTGAGCAATCAGCACCCTGAGTACTGAGCACCGAGGACCCCGAGCACTGAGCACCCAGCACCCTGAGCACTGAGCACCCGGAGGACTGAGCACCCAGCACCCTGAGCACTGAGCACCCAGCACCCTGAGCACTGAGCACCCAGCACCCTGAGCACAGAGCACGCAGCACCCCGAGCACTGAGCTCCCAGCACCCTGAGTACTGAGCACAGAGCACCCTGAGCACTGAGCACCCAGCACCCTGAGTACTGAGCACCCAGCACCCTGAGTACTGAGCAACCAGCACCGTGAGCACTGAGCACTGAGCACTGAGCACCCAGCACCCCGAGCACTGAGCACCCAGCACCCCGAGCACTGAGCACCCAGCACCCTGAGTACTGAGCACCCAACACCCAGAGTCCTGAGCACCCAGCACCCTGAGCACTGATCACCCAGCACCCTGAGTACTGAGCACCCAGCACCCTTAGTACTGAGCACCCAGCACCCTGAGCACTGAGCACTGAGCACCCAACACCCTGAGCACTGAGCACTGAGCACCCAGCACCCCGAGCACTGAGCACCCAGCACCCCGCGCACTGAGCACCCAGCACCCTGAGTACTGAGCACCCAGCACCCCGAGCACTGAGCACCCAGCACCCTGAGTACTGAGCACCCTGAGCACTGAATACCCAGCACCCTGAGGACTGAGCACCCATCACCCTGAGCACTGAGCACCCAGCACCCTTAGTACTGAGCACTGATCACCCTGAGCACTGAGCACCCAGCACCCCGAGCACTGAGCACCCAGAAGCCTGAGTACTGAGCACCCAGCACCCTGAGCACTGAGCACCCTGAGAACTGAGCACCCAGCACCCTGAGCACTGAGCACTGAGCACTGAGCACCCAGCACCCTGAGCACTGAGCACTGAGCACCCAGCACCCCGAGCACTGAGCAGCCAGCACCCTGAGCACCCAGCACCCTGGGCACTGAGCACCCTGAGAACTGAGCACCCTGAGCACTGAGCACTGAGCACCCAGCACCCTGAGTACTCAGCACCCAACACTCTGAGCACTGAGCACCCAGCACGCTGAGTACTGAGCACTGAGCACACAGCACCCTGAATACTGAGCAACCAGCACCTCGAGCACTGAGCACCCACCGCCCCGAGGACTGAGCACCCAGCACCCCGAGCACTGAGCACTGAGCACACTGAGCACTGAGCACCCAGCACCCCGAGTACTGAGCACTGAGCACCCTGAGTACTGAGCACCCAGCACCCCGAGTACTGAGCACTGAGCACCCTGAGTACTGAGCACCCAGCACCCTGAGCACTGAGAACCCTGAGTACTGAGCACCGAGCACCCTGAGTACTGAGCACCCAGCACCCTGAGCACTGAGCACGGAGCAACCCGAGGACTTAGCACCCAGCACCCTGAGCACTGAGCACCCAGCACCTTGAGTACTGAGCACCGAGCACCCCGAGAACTGAGCACCCAGCACGCTGAATACTGAGCACCCAGCACCCTGAGCACTGAGCACCAAGCACCCCGAGCACTGAGCACCCAGCACCCCGAGCACTGAGCACCCAGCACCCTGAGTACTGAGCACCCAACACCCAGAGTCCTGAGCACCCAGCACCCTGAGCACTGAGCACCCAGCACCCTGAGTACTGAGCACCCAGCACCCTGAGTACTGAGCACCCAGCACCCTGAGCACTGAGCAGTGAGCACAGAACACACTGAGCACTGAGCACTGAGCACCCAGCACCCCGAGCACTGAGCACCCAGCACCCCGCGCACTGAGCACCCAGCACCCTGAGCACTGAGCACCCAGCACCCTGAGTACTGAGCACCCAGCACCCTGAGCACTGAGCACTGAGCACCCAACACCCTGAGCACTGAGCACTGAGCACCCAGCACCCCGCGCACTGAGCACCCAGCACCCTGAGTACTGAGCACCCAGCACCCTGATCACTGAGCACCCAGGACCCCGAGCACTGAGCACCCAGCACCCTGAGCACTGAGCACCCAGCACCCTGAGTACTGAGCACCCAGCACCCTGAGCACTGAGCACCAAGCACCCTGAGCACTGAGCACCCAGCACCCTGCGTACTGAGCACCCAGCACCCTGAGTACTGAGTACCCAGCACCCTGAGCACTGAGCACCCAGCACCCTGAGTACTGAGCACCGAGCACCCTGAATACTTAGTACCCAGGAACCTTAGTACTGAGCACCCAGCACCCTGAGCACGGAGCACTCAGCACCCTGAGTATTGAGCACCCAGCACCACCCTCAGCACTGAGCACCCAGCACCCCGAGCACTGAGCACCCAGCACCCTGAGTACTGAGCACCCAGCACCCTGAGTACTGAGCACTGAGCACCCTGAGTACTGAGCACCCAGCACCCTGAGCACTGAGAACGGAGCACCCCGAGGACTGGGCACCCAGCACCCTGAGCACTGAGCACCCAGCACCTTGAGTACTGAGCACCGAGCACCCCGAGAACTGAGCACCCAGCACGCTGAATACTGATCACCCAGCACCCTGAGCACTGAGCACCCAGCACCTTGAGTACTGAGCACCGAGCACCCCGAGCACTGAGCACCCAGCACGCTGAATACTGAGCACCCAGCACCCTGAGCACTGAGCACCCAGCACCCCGAGCACTGAGCACCCAGCACCCCGAGCACTGAGCACCCAGCACCCTGAGCACTGATCACCCAGCACCCTGAGTACTGAGCACCCAGCACCCTGAGTACTGAGCACCCAGCACCCTGAGCACTGAGCACTGAGCACCCAACACCCTGAGCACTGAGCACTGAGCACCCAGCACCCCGCGCACTGAGCACCCAGCACCCTGAGCACTGAGCACCCAGCACCCTGAGTAATGAGCACCCAGCACCATGAGTACTGAGCACCCAGCACCCTGAGTACTGAGCACTCAGCAACCTGAGTACTGAGCACCGAGGACCCCGAGCACTGAGCACCCAGCACCCTGAGCACTGAGCACCCGGAGGACTGAGCACCCAGCACCCTGAGCACTGAGCACCCAGCACCCTGAGCACTGAGCACCCAGCACCCTGAGCACAGAGCACGCAGCACCCCGAGCACTGAGCTCCCAGCACCCTGAGTACTGAGCACAGAGCACCCTGAGCACTGAGCACCCAGCACCCTGAGTACTGAGCACCCAGCACCCTGAGTACTGAGCAACCAGCACCCTGAGCACTGAGCACTGAGCACTGAGCACCCAGCACCCCGAGCACTGAGCACCCAGCACCCTTAGTACTGAGCACTGATCACCCTGAGCACTGAGCACCCAGCACCCCGAGCACTGAGCACCCAGAAGCCTGAGTACTGAGCACCCAGCACCCTGAGCACTGAGCACCCTGAGAACTGAGCACCCAGCACCCTGAGCACTGAGCACTGAGCACTGAGCACCCAGCACCCTGAGCACTGAGCACTGAGTACCCAGCACCCCGAGCACTGAGCAGCCAGCACCCTGAGCACCCAGCACCCTGAGCACTGAGCACCCTGAGAACTGAGCACCCTGAGCACTGAGCACTGAGCACCCAGCACCCTGAGTACTGAGCACCCAACACTCTGAGCACTGAGCACCCAGCACGCTGAGTACTGAGCACTGAGCACACAGCACCCTGAATACTGAGCAACCAGCACCTCGAGCACTGAGCACCCACCGCCCCGAGCACTGAGCACCCAGCACCCCGAGCACTGAGCACTGAGCACAATGAGCACTGAGCACCCAGCACCCCGAGTACTGAGCACTGAGCACCCTGAGTACTGAGCACCCAGCACCCCGAGTACTGAGCACTGAGCACCCTGAGTACTGAGCACCCATCACCCTGAGCACTGAGAACCCTGAGTACTGAGCACCGAGCACCCTGAGTACTGAGCACCCAGCACCCTGAGCACTGAGCACGGAGCACCCCGAGGACTTAGCACCCAGCACCCTGAGCACTGAGCACCAAGCACCCAGAGCACTGAGCACCCAGCACCCCGAGCACTGAGCACCCAGCACCCTGAGTACTGAGCACCCAACACCCAGAGTCCTGAGCACCCAGCACCCTGAGCACTGAGCACCCAGCACCCTGAGTACTGAGCACCCAGCACCCTGAGTACTGAGCACCCAGCACCCTGAGCACTGAGCACTGAGCACAGAACACCCTGAGCACTGAGCACTGAGCACCCAGCACCCCGAGCACTGAGCACCCAGCACCCCGCGCACTGAGCACCCAGCACCCTGAGCACTGAGCACCCAGCACCCTGAGTACTGAGCACCCAGCACCCTGAGCACTGAGCACTGAGCACCCAACACCCTGAGCACTGAGCACTGAGCACCCAGCACCCCGCGCACTGAGCACCCAGCACCCTGAGTACTGAGCACCCAGCACCCTGAGCACTGAGCACCCAGGACCCCGAGCACTGAGCACCCAGCACCCTGAGCACTGAGCACCCAGCACCCTGAGTACTGAGCACCCAGCACCCTGAGCACTGAGCACCAAGCACCCTGAGCACTGAGCACCCAGCACCCTGAGTACTGAGCACCCAGCACCCTGAGTACTGAGTACCCAGCACCCTGAGCACTGAGCACCCAGCACCCTGAGTACTGAGCACCGAGCACCCTGAATACTTAGTACCCAGGAACCTTAGTACTGAGCACCCAGCACCCTGAGCACGGAGCACACAGCACCCTGAGTACTGAGCACCCAGCACCACCCTCAGCACTGAGCACCCAGCACCCCGAGCACTGAGCACCCAGCACCCTGAGTACTGAGCACCCAGCACCCTGAGTACTGAGCACTGAGCACCCTGAGTACTGAGCACCCAGCACCCTGAGCACTGAGAACGGAGCACCCCGAGGACTGGGCACCCAGCACCCTGAGCACTGAGCACCCAGCACCTTGAGTACTGAGCACCGAGCACCCCGAGAACTGAGCACCCAGCACGCTGAATACTGATCACCCAGCACCCTGAGCACTGAGCACCCAGCACCTTGAGTACTGAGCACCGAGCACCCCGAGCACTGAGCACCCAGCACACTGAATACTGAGCACCCAGCACCCTGAGCACTGAGCACCCAGCACCCCGAGCACTGAGCACCCAGCACCCCGAGCACTGAGCACCCAGCACCCTGAGCACTGATCACCCAGCACCCTGAGTACTGAGCACCCAGCACCCTGAGTACTGAGCACCCAGCACCCTGAGCACTGAGCACTGAGCACCCAACACCCTGAGCACTGAGCACTGAGCACCCAGCACCCCGCGCACTGAGCACCCAGCACCCTGAGCACTGAGCACCCAGCACCCTGAGTAATGAGCACCCAGCACCATGAGTACTGAGCACCCAGCACCCTGAGTACTGAGCAATCAGTACCCTGAGTACTGAGCACCGAGGACCCCGAGCACTGAGCACCCAGCACCCTGAGCACTGAGCACCCGGAGGACTGAGCACCCAGCACCCTGAGCACTGAGCACCCAGCACCCTGAGCACTGAGCACCCAGCACCCTGAGCACAGAGCACGCAGCACCCCGAGCACTGAGCTCCCAGCACCCTGAGTACTGAGCACAGAGCACCCTGAGCACTGAGCACCCAGCACCCTGAGTACTGAGCACCCAGCACCCTGAGTACTGAGCAACCAGCACCGTGAGCACTGAGCACTGAGCACTGAGCACCCAGCACCCCGAGCACTGAGCACCCAGAAGCCTGAGTACTGAGCACCCAGCACCCTGAGCACTGAGCACCCTGAGAACTGAGCACCCAGCACCCTGAGCACTGAGCACTGAGCACCCAGCACCCTGAACACTGCGCACTGAGCACCCAGCACCCCGAGCACTGAGCAGCCAGCACCCTGAGCACCCAGCACCCTGAGCACTGAGCACCCTGAGAACTGAGCACCCTGAGCACTGAGCACTGAGCACCCAGCACCCTGAGTACTGAGCACCCAACACTCTGAGCACTGAGCACCCAGCACGCTGAGTACTGAGCACTGAGCACACAGCACCCTGAATAATGAGCAACCAGCACCTCGAGCACTGAGCACCCACCGCCCCGAGCACTGAGCACCCAGCACCCCTAGCACTGAGCACTGAGCACAATGAGCACTGAGCACCCAGCACCCCGAGTACTGAGCACCGAGCACCCTGAGTACTGAGCACCCAGCACCCCGAGTACTGAGCACTGAGCACCCTGAGTACTGAGCACCCATCACCCTGAGCACTGAGAACCCTGAGTACTGAGCACCGAGCACCCTGAGTACTGAGCACCCAGCACCCTGAGCACTGAGCACGGAGCACCCCGAGGACTTAGCACCCAGCACCCTGAGCACTGAGCACCCAGCACCTTGAGTACTGAGCACCGAGCACCCCGAGAACTGAGCACCCAGCACGCTGAATACTGAGCACCCAGCACCCTGAGCACTGAGCACCAAGCACCCAGAGCACTGAGCACCCAGCACCCCGAGCACTGAGCACCCAGCACCCTGAGTACTGAGCACCCAACACCCAGAGTCCTGAGCACCCAGCACCCTGAGCACTGAGCACCCAGCACCCTGAGTACTGAGCACCCAGCACCCTGAGTACTGAGCACCCAGCACCCTGAGCACTGAGCACTGAGCACAGAACACCCTGAGCACTGAGCACTGAGCACCCAGCACCCCGAGCACTGAGCACCCAGCACCCCGCGCACTGAGCACCCAGCACCCTGAGCACTGAGCACCCAGCACCCTGAGTACTGAGCACCCAGCACCCTGAGCACTGAGCACTGAGCACCCAACACCCTGAGCACTGAGCACTGAGCACCCAGCACCCCGCGCACTGAGCACCCAGCACCCTGAGTACTGAGCACCCAGCACCCTGAGCACTGAGCACCCAGGACCCCGAGCACTGAGCACCCAGCACCCTGAGCACTGAGCACCCAGCACCCTGAGTACTGAGCACCCAGCACCCTGAGCACTGAGCACCAAGCACCCTGAGCACTGAGCACCCAGCACCCTGAGTACTGAGCACCCAGCACCCTGAGTACTGAGTACCCAGCACCCTGAGCACTGAGCACCCAGCACCCTGAGTACTGAGCACCGAGCACCCTGAATACTTAGTACCCAGGAACCTTAGTACTGAGCACCCAGCACCCTGAGCACGGAGCACACAGCACCCTGAGTACTGAGCACCCAGCACCACCCTCAGCACTGAGCACCCAGCACCCCGAGCACTGAGCACCCAGCACCCTGAGTACTGAGCACCCAGCACCCTGAGTACTGAGCACTGAGCACCCTGAGTACTGAGCACCCAGCACCCTGAGCACTGAGAACGGAGCACCCCGAGGACTGGGCACCCAGCACCCTGAGCACTGAGCACCCAGCACCTTGAGTACTGAGCACCGAGCACCCCGAGAACTGAGCACCCAGCACGCTGAATACTGATCACCCAGCACCCTGAGCACTGAGCACCCAGCACCTTGAGTACTGAGCACCGAGCACCCCGAGAACTGAGCACCCAGCACGCTGAATACTGAGCACCCAGCACCCTGAGCACTGAGCACCCAGCACCCCGAGCACTGAGCACCCAGCACCCCGAGCACTGAGCACCCAGCACCCTGAGCACTGATCACCCAGCACCCTGAGTACTGAGCACCCAGCACCCTGAGTACTGAGCACCCAGCACCCTGAGCACTGAGCACTGAGCACCCAACACCCTGAGCACTGAGCACTGAGCACCCAGCACCCCGCGCACTGAGCACCCAGCACCCTGAGCACTGAGCACCCAGAACCCTGAGTAATGAGCACCCAGCACCATGAGTACTGAGCACCCAGCACCCTGAGTACTGAGCAATCAGCACCCTGAGTACTGAGCACCGAGGACCCCGAGCACTGAGCACCCAGCACCCTGAGCACTGAGCACCCGGAGGACTGAGCACCCAGCACCCTGAGCACTGAGCACCCAGCACCCTGAGCACTGAGCACCCAGCACCATGAGCACAGAGCACGCAGCACCCCGAGCACTGAGCTCCCAGCACCCTGAGTACTGAGCACAGAGCACCCTGAGCACTGAGCACCCAGCACCCTGAGTACTGAGCACCCAGCACCCTGAGTACTGAGCAACCAGCACCGTGAGCACTGAGCACTGAGCACTGAGCACCCAGCACCCCGAGCACTGAGCACCCAGCACCCCGAGCACTGAGCACCCAGCACCCTGAGTACTGAGCACCCAACACCCAGAGTCCTGAGCACCCAGCACCCTGAGCACTGATCACCCAGCACTCTGAGTACTGAGCACCCAGCACCCTTAGTACTGAGCACCCAGCACCCTGAGCACTGAGCACTGAGCACCCAACACCCTGAGCACTGAGCACTGAGCACCCAGCACCCCGAGCACTGAGCACCCAGCACCCCGCGCACTGAGCACCCAGCACCCTGAGTACTGAGCACCCAGCACCCCGAGCACTGAGCACCCAGCACCCTGAGTACTGAGCACCCTGAGCACTGAATACCCAGCACCCTGAGGACTGAGCACCCATCACCCTGAGCACTGAGCACCCAGCACCCTTAGTACTGAGCACTGATCACCCTGAGCACTGAGCACCCAGCACCCCGAGCACTGAGCACCCAGAAGCCTGAGTACTGAGCACCCAGCACCCTGAGCACTGAGCACCCTGAGAACTGAGCACCCAGCACCCTGAGCACTGAGCACTGAGCACTGAGCACCCAGCACCCTGAGCACTGAGCACTGAGCACCCAGCACCCCGAGCACTGAGCAGCCAGCACCCTGAGCACCCAGCACCCTGAGCACTGAGCACCCTGAGAACTGAGCACCCTGAGCACTGAGCACTGAGCACCCAGCACCCTGAGTACTGAGCACCCAACACTCTGAGCACTGAGCACCCAGCACGCTGAGTACTGAGCACTGAGCACACAGCACCCTGAATACTGAGCAACCAGCACCTCGAGCACTGAGCACCCACCGCCCCGAGGACTGAGCACCCAGCACCCCGAGCACTGAGCACTGAGCACACTGAGCACTGAGCACCCAGCACCCCGAGTACTGAGCACTGAGCACCCTGAGTACTGAGCACCCAGCACCCCGAGTACTGAGCACTGAGCACCCTGAGTACTGAGCACCCAGCACCCTGAGCACTGAGAACCCTGAGTACTGAGCACCGAGCACCCTGAGTACTGAGCACCCAGCACCCTGAGCACTGAGCACGGAGCACCCCGAGGACTTAGCACCCAGCACCCTGAGCACTGAGCACCCAGCACCTTGAGTACTGAGCACCGAGCACCCCGAGAACTGAGCACCCAGCACGCTGAATACTGAGCACCCAGCACCCTGAGCACTGAGCACCAAGCACCCTGAGTACTGAGCACCCAGCACCCTTAGTACTGAGCACCCAGCACCCTGAGCACTGAGCACTGAGCACCCAACACCCTGAGCACTGAGCACTGAGCACCCAGCACCCCGAGCACTGAGCACCCAGCACCCCGCGCACTGAGCACCCAGCACCCTGAGTACTGAGCACCCAGCACCCCGAGCACTGAGCACCCAGCACCCTGAGTACTCAGCACCCTGAGCACTGAATACCCAGCACCCTGAGGACTGAGCACCCATCACCCTGAGCACTGAGCACCCAGCACCCTTAGTACTGAGCACTGATCACCCTGAGCACTGAGCACCCAGCACCCCGAGCACTGAGCACCCAGAAGCCTGAGTACTGAGCACCCAGCACCCTGAGCACTGAGCACCCTGAGAACTGAGCACCCAGCACCCTGAGCACTGAGCACTGAGCACTGAGCACCCAGCACCCTGAGCACTGAGCACTGAGCACCCAGCACCCCGAGCACTGAGCAGCCAGCACCCTGAGCACCCAGCACCCTGAGCACTGAGCACCCTGAGAACTGAGCACCCTGAGCACTGAGCACTGAGCACCCAGCACCCTGAGTACTGAGCACCCAACACTCTGAGCACTGAGCACCCAGCACGCTGAGTACTGAGCACTGAGCACACAGCACCCTGAATACTGAGCAACCAGCACCTCGAGCACTGAGCACCCACCGCCCCGAGCACTGAGCACCCAGCACCCCGAGCACTGAGCACTGAGCACAATGAGCACTGAGCACCCAGCACCCCGACTACTGAGCACTGAGCACCCTGAGTACTGAGCACCCAGCACCCCGAGTACTGAGCACTGAGCACCCTGAGTACTGAGCACCCATCACCCTGAGCACTGAGAACCCTGAGTACTGAGCACCGAGCACCCTGAGTACTGAGCACCCAGCACCCTGAGCACTGAGCACGGAGCACCCCGAGGACTTAGCACCCAGCACCCTGAGCACTGAGCACCCAGCACCTTGAGTACTGAGCACCGAGCACCCCGAGAACTGAGCACCCAGCACGCTGAATACTGAGCACCCAGCACCCTGAGCACTGAGCACCAAGCACCCAGAGCACTGAGCACCCAGCACCCCGAGCACTGAGCACCCAGCACCCTGAGTACTGAGCACCCAACACCCAGAGTCCTGAGCACCCAGCACCCTGAGCACTGAGCACCCAGCACCCTGAGTACTGAGCACCCAGCACCCTGAGTACTGAGCACCCAGCACCCTGAGCACTGAGCACTGAGCACAGAACACCCTGAGCACTGAGCACTGAGCACCCAGCACCCCGAGCACTGAGCACCCAGCACCCCGCCCACTGAGCACCCAGCACCCTGAGCACTGAGCACCCAGCACCCTGAGTACTGAGCACCCAGCACCCTGAGCACTGAGCACTGAGCACCCAACACCCTGAGCACTGAGCACTGAGCACCCAGCACCCCGCGCACTGAGCACCCAGCACCCTGAGTACTGAGCACCCAGCACCCTGAGCACTGAGCACCCAGGACCCCGAGCACTGAGCACCCAGCACCCTGAGCACTGAGCACCCAGCACCCTGAGTACTGAGCACCCAGCACCCTGAGCACTGAGCACCAAGCACCCTGAGCACTGAGCACCCAGCACCCTGAGTACTGAGCACCCAGCACCCTGAGTACTGAGTACCCAGCACCCTGAGCACTGAGCACCCAGCACCCTGAGTACTGAGCACCGAGCACCCTGAATACTTAGTACCCAGGAACCTTAGTACTGAGCACCCAGCACCCTGAGCACGGAGCACACAGCACCCTGAGTACTGAGCACCCAGCACCACCCTCAGTACTGAGCACCCAGCACCCCGAGCACTGAGCACCCAGCACCCTGAGTACTGAGCACCCAGCACCCTGAGTACTGAGCACTGAGCACCCTGAGTACTGAGCACCCAGCACCCTGAGCACTGAGAACGGAGCACCCCGAGGACTGGGCACCCAGCACCCTGAGCACTGAGCACCCAGCACCTTGAGTACTGAGCACCGAGCACCCCGAGAACTGAGCACCCAGCACGCTGAATACTGATCACCCAGCACCCTGAGCACTGAGCACCCAGCACCTTGAGTACTGAGCACCGAGCACCCCGAGAACTGAGCACCCAGCACGCTGAATACTGAGCACCCAGCACCCTGAGCACTGATCACCCAGCACCCTGAGTACTGAGCACCCAGCACCCTTAGTACTGAGCACCCAGCACCCTGAGCACTGAGCACTGAGCACCCAACACGCTGAGCACTGAGCACTGAGCACCCAGCACCCCGAGCACTGAGCACCCAGCACCCCGCGCACTGAGCACCCAGCACCCTGAGTACTGAGCACCCAGCACCCCGAGCACTGAGCACCCAGCACCCTGAGTACTGAGCACCCTGAGCACTGATTACCCAGCACCCTGAGGACTGAGCACCCATCACCCTGAGCAGTGAGCACCCAGCACCCTTAGTACTGAGCACTGATCACCCTGAGCACTGAGCACCCAGCACCCCGAGCACTGAGCACCCAGAAGCCTGAGTACTGAGCACCCAGCACCCTGAGCACTGAGCACCCTGAGAACTGAGCACCCAGCACCCTGAGCACTGAGCACTGAGCACTGAGCACCCAGCACCCTGAGCACTGAGCAGCCAGCACCCAGCACCCCGAGCACTGAGCAGCCAGCACCCTGAGCACCCAGCACCCTGAGCACTGAGCACCCTGAGAACTGAGCACCCTGAGCACTGAGCACTGAGCACCCAGCACCCTGAGTACTCAGCACCCAACACTCTGAGCACTGAGCACCCAGCACGCTGAGTACTGAGCACTGAGCACACAGCACCCTGAATACTGAGCAACCAGCACCTCGAGCACTGAGCACCCACCGCCCCGAGGACTGAGCACCCAGCACCCCGAGCACTGAGCACTGAGCACACTGAGCACTGAGCACCCAGCACCCCGAGTACTGAGCACTGAGCACCCTGAGTACTGAGCACCCAGCACCCCGAGTACTGAGCACTGAGCACCCTGAGTACTGAGCACCCAGCACCCTGAGCACTGAGAACCCTGAGTACTGAGCACCGAGCACCCTGAGTACTGAGCACCCAGCACCCTGAGCACTGAGCACGGAGCACCCCGAGGACTTAGCACCCAGCACCCTGAGCACTGAGCACCCAGCACCTTGAGTACTGAGCACCGAGCACCCCGAGAACTGAGCACCCAGCACGCTGAATACTGAGCACCCAGCACCCTGAGCACTGAGCACCAAGCACCCCGAGCACTGAGCACCCAGCACCCCGAGCACTGAGCACCCAGCACCCTGAGTACTGAGCACCCAACACCCAGAGTCCTGAGCACCCAGCACCCTGAGCACTGAGCACCCAGCACCCTGAGTACTGAGCACCCAGCACCCTGAGTACTGAGCACCCAGCACCCTGAGCACTGAGCAGTGAGCACAGAACACACTGAGCACTGAGCACTGAGCACCCAGCACCCCGAGCACTGAGCACCCAGCACCCCGCGCACTGAGCACCCAGCACCCTGAGCACTGAGCACCCAGCACCCTGAGTACTGAGCACCCAGCACCCTGAGCACTGAGCACTGAGCACCCAACACCCTGAGCACTGAGCACTGAGCACCCAGCACCCCGCGCACTGAGCACCCAGCACCCTGAGTACTGAGCACCCAGCACCCTGATCACTGAGCACCCAGGACCCCGAGCACTGAGCACCCAGCACCCTGAGCACTGAGCACCCAGCACCCTGAGTACTGAGCACCCAGCACCCTGAGCACTGAGCACCAAGCACCCTGAGCACTGAGCACCCAGCACCCTGCGTACTGAGCACCCAGCACCCTGAGTACTGAGTACCCAGCACCCTGAGCACTGAGCACCCAGCACCCTGAGTATTGAGCACCGAGCACCCTGAATACTTAGTACCCAGGAACCTTAGTACTGAGCACCCAGCACCCTGAGCACGGAGCACACAGCACCCTGAGTATTGAGCACCCAGCACCACCCTCAGCACTGAGCACCCAGCACCCCGAGCACTGAGCACCCAGCACCCTGAGTACTGAGCACCCAGCACCCTGAGTACTGAGCACTGAGCACCCTGAGTACTGAGCACCCAGCACCCTGAGCACTGAGAACGGAGCACCCCGAGGACTGGGCACCCAGCACCCTGAGCACTGAGCACCCAGCACCTTGAGTACTGAGCACCGAGCACCCCGAGAACTGAGCACCCAGCACGCTGAATACTGATCACCCAGCACCCTGAGCACTGAGCACCCAGCACCTTGAGTACTGAGCACCGAGCACCCCGAGCACTGAGCACCCAGCACGCTGAATACTGAGCACCCAGCACCCTTAGCACTGAGCACCCAGCACCCCGAGCACTGAGCACCCAGCACCCCGAGCACTGAGCACCCAGCACCCTGAGCACTGATCACCCAGCACCCTGAGTACTGAGCACCCAGCACCCTGAGTACTGAGCACCCAGCACCCTGAGCACTGAGCACTGAGCACCCAACACCCTGAGCACTGAGCACTGAGCACCCAGCACCCCGCGCACTGAGCACCCAGCACCCTGAGCACTGAGCACCCAGCACCCTGAGTAATGAGCACCCAGCACCATGAGTACTGAGCACCCAGCACCCTGAGTACTGAGCACTCAGCAACCTGAGTACTGAGCACCGAGGACCCCGAGCACTGAGCACCCAGCACCCTGAGCACTGAGCACCCGGAGGACTGAGCACCCAGCACCCTGAGCACTGAGCACCCCGCACCCTGAGCACTGAGCACCCAGCACCCTGAGCACAGAGCACGCAGCACCCCGAGCACTGAGCTCCCAGCACCCTGAGTACTGAGCACAGAGCACCCTGAGCACTGAGCACCCAGCACCCTGAGTACTGAGCACCCAGCACCCTGAGTACTGAGCAACCAGCACCCTGAGCACTGAGCACTGAGCACTGAGCACCCAGCACCCCGAGCACTGAGCACCCAGCACCCTTAGTACTGAGCACTGATCACCCTGAGCACTGAGCACCCAGCACCCCGAGCACTGAGCACCCAGAAGCCTGAGTACTGAGCACCCAGCACCCTGAGCACTGAGCACCCTGAGAACTGAGCACCCAGCACCCTGAGCACTGAGCACTGAGCACTGAGCACCCAGCACCCTGAGCACTGAGCACTGAGCACCCAGCACCCCGAGCACTGAGCAGCCAGCACCCTGAGCACCCAGCACCCTGAGCACTGAGCACCCTGAGAACTGAGCACCCTGAGCACTGAGCACTGAGCACCCAGCACCCTGAGTACTGAGCACCCAACACTCTGAGCACTGAGCACCCAGCACGCTGAGTACTGAGCACTGAGCACACAGCACCCTGAATACTGAGCAACCAGCACCTCGAGCACTGAGCACCCACCGCCCCGAGCACTGAGCACCCAGCACCCCGAGCACTGAGCACTGAGCACAATGAGCACTGAGCACCCAGCACCCCGAGTACTGAGCACTGAGCACCCTGAGTACTGAGCACCCAGCACCCCGAGTACTGAGCACTGAGCACCCTGAGTACTGAGCACCCATCACCCTGAGCACTGAGAACCCTGAGTACTGAGCACCGAGCACCCTGAGTACTGAGCACCCAGCACCCTGAGCACTGAGCACGGAGCACCCCGAGGACTTAGCACCCAGCACCCTGAGCACTGAGCACCCAGCACCTTGAGTACTGAGCACCGAGCACCCCGAGAACTGAGCACCCAGCACGCTGAATACTGAGCACCCAGCACCCTGAGCACTGAGCACCAAGCACCCAGAGCACTGAGCACCCAGCACCCCGAGCACTGAGCACCCAGCACCCTGAGTACTGAGCACCCAACACCCAGAGTCCTGAGCACCCAGCACCCTGAGCACTGAGCACCCAGCACCCTGAGTACTGAGCACCCAGCACCCTGAGTACTGAGCACCCAGCACCCTGAGCACTGAGCACTGAGCACAGAACACCCTGAGCACTGAGCACTGAGCACCCAGCACCCCGAGCACTGAGCACCCAGCACCCCGCGCACTGAGCACCCAGCACCCTGAGCACTGAGCACCCAGCACCCTGAGTACTGAGCACCCAGCACCCTGAGCACTGAGCACTGAGCACCCAACACCCTGAGCACTGAGCACTGAGCACCCAGCACCCCGCGCACTGAGCACCCAGCACCCTGAGTACTGAGCACCCAGCACCCTGAGCACTGAGCACCCAGGACCCCGAGCACTGAGCACCCAGCACCCTGAGCACTGAGCACCCAGCACCCTGAGTACTGAGCACCCAGCACCCTGAGCACTGAGCACCAAGCACCCTGAGCACTGAGCACCCAGCACCCTGAGTACTGAGCACCCAGCACCCTGAGTACTGAGTACCCAGCACCCTGAGCACTGAGCACCCAGCACCCTGAGTACTGAGCACCGAGCACCCTGAATACTTAGTACCCAGGAACCTTAGTACTGAGCACCCAGCACCCTGAGCACGGAGCACACAGCACCCTGAGTACTGAGCACCCAGCACCACCCTCAGCACTGAGCACCCAGCACCCCGAGCACTGAGCACCCAGCACCCTGAGTACTGAGCACCCAGCACCCTGAGTACTGAGCACTGAGCACCCTGAGTACTGAGCACCCAGCACCCTGAGCACTGAGAACGGAGCACCCCGAGGACTGGGCACCCAGCACCCTGAGCACTGAGCACCCAGCACCTTGAGTACTGAGCACCGAGCACCCCGAGAACTGAGCACCCAGCACGCTGAATACTGATCACCCAGCACCCTGAGCACTGAGCACCCAGCACCTTGAGTACTGAGCACCGAGCACCCCGAGCACTGAGCACCCAGCACGCTGAATACTGAGCACCCAGCACCCTGAGCACTGAGCACCCAGCACCCCGAGCACTGAGCACCCAGCACCCCGAGCACTGAGCACCCAGCACCCTGAGCACTGATCACCCAGCACCCTGAGTACTGAGCACCCAGCACCCTGAGTACTGAGCACCCAGCACCCTGAGCACTGAGCACTGAGCACCCAACACCCTGAGCACTGAGCACTGAGCACCCAGCACCCCGCGCACTGAGCACCCAGCACCCTGAGCACTGAGCACCCAGCACCCTGAGTAATGAGCACCCAGCACCATGAGTACTGAGCACCCAGCACCCTGAGTACTGAGCAATCAGCACCCTGAGTACTGAGCACCGAGGACCCCGAGCACTGAGCACCCAGCACCCTGAGCACTGAGCACCCGGAGGACTGAGCACCCAGCACCCTGAGCACTGAGCACCCAGCACCCTGAGCACTGAGCACCCAGCACCCTGAGCACAGAGCACGCAGCACCCCGAGCACTGAGCTCCCAGCACCCTGAGTACTGAGCACAGAGCACCCTGAGCACTGAGCACCCAGCACCCTGAGTACTGAGCACCCAGCACCCTGAGTACTGAGCAACCAGCACCGTGAGCACTGAGCACTGAGCACTGAGCACCCAGCACCCCGAGCACTGAGCACCCAGAAGCCTGAGTACTGAGCACCCAGCACCCTGAGCACTGAGCACCCTGAGAACTGAGCACCCAGCACCCTGAGCACTGAGCACTGAGCACTGAGCACCCAGCACCCTGAGCACTGCGCACTGAGCACCCAGCACCCCGAGCACTGAGCAGCCAGCACCCTGAGCACCCAGCACCCTGAGCACTGAGCACCCTGAGAACTGAGCACCCTGAGCACTGAGCACTGAGCACCCAGCACCCTGAGTACTGAGCACCCAACACTCTGAGCACTGAGCACCCAGCACGCTGAGTACTGAGCACTGAGCACACAGCACCCTGAATACTGAGCAACCAGCACCTCGAGCACTGAGCACCCACCGCCCCGAGCACTGAGCACCCAGCACCCCGAGCACTGAGCACTGAGCACAATGAGCACTGAGCACCCAGCACCCCGAGTACTGAGCACTGAGCACCCTGAGTACTGAGCACCCAGCACCCCGAGTACTGAGCACTGAGCACCCTGAGTACTGAGCACCCATCACCCTGAGCACTGAGAACCCTGAGTACTGAGCACCGAGCACCCTGAGTACTGAGCACCCAGCACCCTGAGCACTGAGCACGGAGCACCCCGAGGACTTAGCACCCAGCACCCTGAGCACTGAGCACCCAGCACCTTGAGTACTGAGCACCGAGCACCCCGAGAACTGAGCACCCAGCACGCTGAATACTGAGCACCCAGCACCCTGAGCACTGAGCACCAAGCACCCAGAGCACTGAGCACCCAGCACCCCGAGCACTGAGCACCCAGCACCCTGAGTACTGAGCACCCAACACCCAGAGTCCTGAGCACCCAGCACCCTGAGCACTGAGCACCCAGCACCCTGAGTACTGAGCACCCAGCACCCTGAGTACTGAGCACCCAGCACCCTGAGCACTGAGCACTGAGCACAGAACACCCTGAGCACTGAGCACTGAGCACCCAGCACCCCGAGCACTGAGCACCCAGCACCCCGCGCACTGAGCACCCAGCACCCTGAGCACTGAGCACCCAGCACCCTGAGTACTGAGCACCCAGCACCCTGAGCACTGAGCACTGAGCACCCAACACCCTGAGCACTGAGCACTGAGCACCCAGCACCCCGCGCACTGAGCACCCAGCACCCTGAGTACTGAGCACCCAGCACCCTGAGCACTGAGCACCCAGGACCCCGAGCACTGAGCACCCAGCACCCTGAGCACTGAGCACCCAGCACCCTGAGTACTGAGCACCCAGCACCCTGAGCACTGAGCACCAAGCACCCTGAGCACTGTGTACCCAGCACCCTGAGTACTGAGCACCCAGCACCCTGAGTACTGAGTACCCAGCACCCTGAGCACTGAGCACCCAGCACCCTGAGTACTGAGCACCGAGCACCCTGAATACTTAGTACCCAGGAACCTTAGTACTGAGCACCCAGCACCCTGAGCACGGAGCACACAGCACCCTGAGTACTGAGCACCCAGCACCACCCTCAGCACTGAGCACCCAGCACCCCGAGCACTGAGCACCCAGCACCCTGAGTACTGAGCACCCAGCACCCTGAGTACTGAGCACTGAGCACCCTGAGTACTGAGCACCCAGCACCCTGAGCACTGAGAACGGAGCACCCCGAGGACTGGGCACCCAGCACCCTGAGCACTGAGCACCCAGCACCTTGAGTACTGAGCACCGAGCACCCCGAGAACTGAGCACCCAGCACGCTGAATACTGATCACCCAGCACCCTGAGCACTGAGCACCCAGCACCTTGAGTACTGAGCACCGAGCACCCCGAGCACTGAGCACCCAGCACGCTGAATACTGAGCACCCAGCACCCTGAGCACTGAGCACCCAGCACCCCGAGCACTGAGCACCCAGCACCCCGAGCACTGAGCACCCAGCACCCTGAGCACTGATCACCCAGCACCCTGAGTACTGAGCACCCAGCACCCTGAGTACTGAGCACCCAGCACCCTGAGCACTGAGCACTGAGCACCCAACACCCTGAGCACTGAGCACTGAGCACCCAGCACCCCGCGCACTGAGCACCCAGCACCCTGAGCACTGAGCACCCAGCACCCTGAGTAATGAGCACCCAGCACCATGAGTACTGAGCACCCAGCACCCTGAGTACTGAGCAATCAGCACCCTGAGTACTGAGCACCGAGGACCCCGAGCACTGAGCACCCAGCACCCTGAGCACTGAGCACCCGGAGGACTGAGCACCGAGCACCCTGAGCACTGAGCACCCAGCACCCTGAGCACTGAGCACCCAGCACCCTGAGCACAGAGCACGCAGCACCCCGAGCACTGAGCTCCCAGCACCCTGAGTACTGAGCACAGAGCACCCTGAGCACTGAGCACCCAGCACCCTGAGTACTGAGCACCCAGCACCCTGAGTACTGAGCAACCAGCACCGTGAGCACTGAGCACTGAGCACTGAGCACCCAGCACCCCGAGCACTGAGCACCCAGCACCCCGAGCACTGAGCACCCAGCACCCTGAGTACTGAGCACCCAACACCCAGAGTCCTGAGCACCCAGCACCCTGAGCACTGATCACCCAGCACCCTGAGTACTGAGCACCCAGCACCCTTAGTACTGAGCACCCAGCACCCTGAGCACTGAGCACTGAGCACCCAACACCCTGAGCACTGAGCACTGAGCACCCAGCACCCCGAGCACTGAGCACCCAGCACCCCGCGCACTGAGCACCCAGCACCCTGAGTACTGAGCACCCAGCACCCCGAGCACTGAGCACCCAGCACCCTGAGTACTGAGCACCCTGAGCACTGAATACCCAGCACCCTGAGGACTGAGCACCCATCACCCTGAGCACTGAGCACCCAGCACCCTTAGTACTGAGCACTGATCACCCTGAGCACTGAGCACCCAGCACCCCGAGCACTGAGCACCCAGAAGCCTGAGTACTGAGCACCCAGCACCCTGAGCACTGAGCACCCTGAGAACTGAGCACCCAGCACCCTGAGCACTGAGCACTGAGCACTGAGCACCCAGCACCCTGAGCACTGAGCACTGAGCACCCAGCACCCCGAGCACTGAGCAGCCAGCACCCTGAGCACCCAGCACCCTGAGCACTGAGCACCCTGAGAACTGAGCACCCTGAGCACTGAGCACTGAGCACCCAGCACCCTGAGTACTGAGCACCCAACACTCTGAGCACTGAGCACCCAGCACGCTGAGTACTGAGCACTGAGCACACAGCACCCTGAATACTGAGCAACCAGCACCTCGAGCACTGAGCACCCACCGCCCCGAGCACTGAGCACCCAGCACCCCGAGCACTGAGCACTGAGCACAATGAGCACTGAGCACCCAGCACCCCGAGTACTGAGCACTGAGCACCCTGAGTACTGAGCACCCAGCACCCCGAGTACTGAGCACTGAGCACCCTGAGTACTGAGCACCCATCACCCTGAGCACTGAGAACCCTGAGTACTGAGCACCGAGCACCCTGAGTACTGAGCACCCAGCACCCTGAGCACTGAGCACGGAGCACCCCGAGGACTTAGCACCCAGCACCCTGAGCACTGAGCACCCAGCACCTTGAGTACTGAGCACCGAGCACCCCGAGAACTGAGCACCCAGCACGCTGAATACTGAGCACCCAGCACCCTGAGCACTGAGCACCAAGCACCCAGAGCACTGAGCACCCAGCACCCCGAGCACTGAGCACCCAGCACCCTGAGTACTGAGCACCCAACACCCAGAGTCCTGAGCACCCAGCACCCTGAGCACTGAGCACCCAGCACCCTGAGTACTGAGCACCCAGCACCCTGAGTACTGAGCACCCAGCACCCTGAGCACTGAGCACTGAGCACAGAACACCCTGAGCACTGAGCACTGAGCACCCAGCACCCCGAGCACTGAGCACCCAGCACCCCGCGCACTGAGCACCCAGCACCCTGAGCACTGAGCACCCAGCACCCTGAGTACTGAGCACCCAGCACCCTGAGCACTGAGCACTGAGCACCCAACACCCTGAGCACTGAGCACTGAGCACCCAGCACCCCGCGCACTGAGCACCCAGCACCCTGAGTACTGAGCACCCAGCACCCTGAGCACTGAGCACCCAGGACCCCGAGCACTGAGCACCCAGCACCCTGAGCACTGAGCACCCAGCACCCTGAGTACTGAGCACCCAGCACCCTGAGCACTGAGCACCAAGCACCCTGAGCACTGAGCACCCAGCACCCTGAGTACTGAGCACCCAGCACCCTGAGTACTGAGTACCCAGCACCCTGAGCACTGAGCACCCAGCACCCTGAGTACTGAGCACCGAGCACCCTGAATACTTAGTACCCAGGAACCTTAGTACTGAGCACCCAGCACCCTGAGCACGGAGCACACAGCACCCTGAGTACTGAGCACCCAGCACCACCCTCAGCACTGAGCACCCAGCACCCCGAGCACTGAGCACCCAGCACCCTGAGTACTGAGCACCCAGCACCCTGAGTACTGAGCACTGAGCACCCTGAGTACTGAGCACCCAGCACCCTGAGCACTGAGAACGGAGCACCCCGAGGACTGGGCACCCAGCACCCTGAGCACTGAGCACCCAGCACCTTGAGTACTGAGCACCGAGCACCCCGAGAACTGAGCACCCAGCACGCTGAATACTGATCACCCAGCACCCTGAGCACTGAGCACCCAGCACCTTGAGTACTGAGCACCGAGCACCCCGAGCACTGAGCACCCAGCACGCTGAATACTGAGCACCCAGCACCCTGAGCACTGAGCACCCAGCACCCCGAGCACTGAGCACCCAGCACCCCGAGCACTGAGCACCCAGCACCCTGAGCACTGATCACCCAGCACCCTGAGTACTGAGCACCCAGCACCCTGAGTACTGAGCACCCAGCACCCTGAGCACTGAGCACTGAGCACCCAACACCCTGAGCACTGAGCACTGAGCACCCAGCACCCCGCGCACTGAGCACCCAGCACCCTGAGCACTGAGCACCCAGCACCCTGAGTAATGAGCACCCAGCACCATGAGTACTGAGCACCCAGCACCCTGAGTACTGAGCAATCAGCACCCTGAGTACTGAGCACCGAGGACCCCGAGCACTGAGCACCCAGCACCCTGAGCACTGAGCACCCGGAGGACTGAGCACCCAGCACCCTGAGCACTGAGCACCCAGCACCCTGAGCACTGAGCACCCAGCACCCTGAGCACAGAGCACGCAGCACCCCGAGCACTGAGCTCCCAGCACCCTGAGTACTGAGCACAGAGCACCCTGAGCACTGAGCACCCAGCACCCTGAGTACTGAGCACCCAGCACCCTGAGTACTGAGCAACCAGCACCGTGAGCACTGAGCACTGAGCACTGAGCACCCAGCACCCCGAGCACTGAGCACCCAGAAGCCTGAGTACTGAGCACCCAGCACCCTGAGCACTGAGCACCCTGAGAACTGAGCACCCAGCACCCTGAGCACTGAGCACTGAGCACTGAGCACCCAGCACCCTGAGCACTGCGCACTGAGCACCCAGCACCCCGAGCACTGAGCAGCCAGCACCCTGAGCACCCAGCACCCTGAGCACTGAGCACCCTGAGAACTGAGCACCCTGAGCACTGAGCACTGAGCACCCAGCACCCTGAGTACTGAGCACCCAACACTCTGAGCACTGAGCACCCAGCACGCTGAGTACTGAGCACTGAGCACACAGCACCCTGAATACTGAGCAACCAGCACCTCGAGCACTGAGCACCCACCGCCCCGAGCACTGAGCACCCAGCACCCCGAGCACTGAGCACTGAGCACAATGAGCACTGAGCACCCAGCACCCCGAGTACTGAGCACTGAGCACCCTGAGTACTGAGCACCCAGCACCCCGAGTACTGAGCACTGAGCACCCTGAGTACTGAGCACCCATCACCCTGAGCACTGAGAACCCTGAGTACTGAGCACCGAGCACCCTGAGTACTGAGCACCCAGCACCCTGAGCACTGAGCACGGAGCACCCCGAGGACTTAGCACCCAGCACCCTGAGCACTGAGCACCCAGCACCTTGAGTACTGAGCACCGAGCACCCCGAGAACTGAGCACCCAGCACGCTGAATACTGAGCACCCAGCACCCTGAGCACTGAGCACCAAGCACCCAGAGCACTGAGCACCCAGCACCCCGAGCACTGAGCACCCAGCACCCTGAGTACTGAGCACCCAACACCCAGAGTCCTGAGCACCCAGCACCCTGAGCACTGAGCACCCAGCACCCTGAGTACTGAGCACCCAGCACCCTGAGTACTGAGCACCCAGCACCCTGAGCACTGAGCACTGAGCACAGAACACCCTGAGCACTGAGCACTGAGCACCCAGCACCCCGAGCACTGAGCACCCAGCACCCCGCGCACTGAGCACCCAGCACCCTGAGCACTGAGCACCCAGCACCCTGAGTACTGAGCACCCAGCACCCTGAGCACTGAGCACTGAGCACCCAACACCCTGAGCACTGAGCACTGAGCACCCAGCACCCCGCGCACTGAGCACCCAGCACCCTGAGTACTGAGCACCCAGCACCCTGAGCACTGAGCACCCAGGACCCCGAGCACTGAGCACCCAGCACCCTGAGCACTGAGCACCCAGCACCCTGAGTACTGAGCACCCAGCACCCTGAGCACTGAGCACCAAGCACCCTGAGCACTGTGTACCCAGCACCCTGAGTACTGAGCACCCAGCACCCTGAGTACTGAGTACCCAGCACCCTGAGCACTGAGCACCCAGCACCCTGAGTACTGAGCACCGAGCACCCTGAATACTTAGTACCCAGGAACCTTAGTACTGAGCACCCAGCACCCTGAGCACGGAGCACACAGCACCCTGAGTACTGAGCACCCAGCACCACCCTCAGCACTGAGCACCCAGCACCCCGAGCACTGAGCACCCAGCACCCTGAGTACTGAGCACCCAGCACCCTGAGTACTGAGCACTGAGCACCCTGAGTACTGAGCACCCAGCACCCTGAGCACTGAGAACGGAGCACCCCGAGGACTGGGCACCCAGCACCCTGAGCACTGAGCACCCAGCACCTTGAGTACTGAGCACCGAGCACCCCGAGAACTGAGCACCCAGCACGCTGAATACTGATCACCCAGCACCCTGAGCACTGAGCACCCAGCACCTTGAGTACTGAGCACCGAGCACCCCGAGCACTGAGCACCCAGCACGCTGAATACTGAGCACCCAGCACCCTGAGCACTGAGCACCCAGCACCCCGAGCACTGAGCACCCAGCACCCCGAGCACTGAGCACCCAGCACCCTGAGCACTGATCACCCAGCACCCTGAGTACTGAGCACCCAGCACCCTGAGTACTGAGCACCCAGCACCCTGAGCACTGAGCACTGAGCACCCAACACCCTGAGCACTGAGCACTGAGCACCCAGCACCCCGCGCACTGAGCACCCAGCACCCTGAGCACTGAGCACCCAGCACCCTGAGTAATGAGCACCCAGCACCATGAGTACTGAGCACCCAGCACCCTGAGTACTGAGCAATCAGCACCCTGAGTACTGAGCACCGAGGACCCCGAGCACTGAGCACCCAGCACCCTGAGCACTGAGCACCCGGAGGACTGAGCACCGAGCACCCTGAGCACTGAGCACCCAGCACCCTGAGCACTGAGCACCCAGCACCCTGAGCACAGAGCACGCAGCACCCCGAGCACTGAGCTCCCAGCACCCTGAGTACTGAGCACAGAGCACCCTGAGCACTGAGCACCCAGCACCCTGAGTACTGAGCACCCAGCACCCTGAGTACTGAGCAACCAGCACCGTGAGCACTGAGCACTGAGCACTGAGCACCCAGCACCCCGAGCACTGAGCACCCAGCACCCCGAGCACTGAGCACCCAGCACCCTGAGTACTGAGCACCCAACACCCAGAGTCCTGAGCACCCAGCACCCTGAGCACTGATCACCCAGCACCCTGAGTACTGAGCACCCAGCACCCTTAGTACTGAGCACCCAGCACCCTGAGCACTGAGCACTGAGCACCCAACACCCTGAGCACTGAGCACTGAGCACCCAGCACCCCGAGCACTGAGCACCCAGCACCCCGCGCACTGAGCACCCAGCACCCTGAGTACTGAGCACCCAGCACCCCGAGCACTGAGCACCCAGCACCCTGAGTACTGAGCACCCTGAGCACTGAATACCCAGCACCCTGAGGACTGAGCACCCATCACCCTGAGCACTGAGCACCCAGCACCCTTAGTACTGAGCACTGATCACCCTGAGCACTGAGCACCCAGCACCCCGAGCACTGAGCACCCAGAAGCCTGAGTACTGAGCACCCAGCACCCTGAGCACTGAGCACCCTGAGAACTGAGCACCCAGCACCCTGAGCACTGAGCACTGAGCACTGAGCACCCAGCACCCTGAGCACTGAGCACTGAGCACCCAGCACCCCGAGCACTGAGCAGCCAGCACCCTGAGCACCCAGCACCCTGAGCACTGAGCACCCTGAGAACTGAGCACCCTGAGCACTGAGCACTGAGCACCCAGCACCCTGAGTACTGAGCACCCAACACTCTGAGCACTGAGCACCCAGCACGCTGAGTACTGAGCACTGAGCACACAGCACCCTGAATACTGAGCAACCAGCACCTCGAGCACTGAGCACCCACCGCCCCGAGCACTGAGCACCCAGCACCCCGAGCACTGAGCACTGAGCACAATGAGCACTGAGCACCCAGCACCCCGAGTACTGAGCACTGAGCACCCTGAGTACTGAGCACCCAGCACCCCGAGTACTGAGCACTGAGCACCCTGAGTACTGAGCACCCATCACCCTGAGCACTGAGAACCCTGAGTACTGAGCACCGAGCACCCTGAGTACTGAGCACCCAGCACCCTGAGCACTGAGCACGGAGCACCCCGAGGACTTAGCACCCAGCACCCTGAGCACTGAGCACCCAGCACCTTGAGTACTGAGCACCGAGCACCCCGAGAACTGAGCACCCAGCACGCTGAATACTGAGCACCCAGCACCCTGAGCACTGAGCACCAAGCACCCAGAGCACTGAGCACCCAGCACCCCGAGCACTGAGCACCCAGCACCCTGAGTACTGAGCACCCAACACCCAGAGTCCTGAGCACCCAGCACCCTGAGCACTGAGCACCCAGCACCCTGAGTACTGAGCACCCAGCACCCTGAGTACTGAGCACCCAGCACCCTGAGCACTGAGCACTGAGCACAGAACACCCTGAGCACTGAGCACTGAGCACCCAGCACCCCGAGCACTGAGCACCCAGCACCCCGCGCACTGAGCACCCAGCACCCTGAGCACTGAGCACCCAGCACCCTGAGTACTGAGCACCCAGCACCCTGAGCACTGAGCACTGAGCACCCAACACCCTGAGCACTGAGCACTGAGCACCCAGCACCCCGCGCACTGAGCACCCAGCACCCTGAGTACTGAGCACCCAGCACCCTGAGCACTGAGCACCCAGGACCCCGAGCACTGAGCACCCAGCACCCTGAGCACTGAGCACCCAGCACCCTGAGTACTGAGCACCCAGCACCCTGAGCACTGAGCACCAAGCACCCTGAGCACTGAGCACCCAGCACCCTGAGTACTGAGCACCCAGCACCCTGAGTACTGAGTACCCAGCACCCTGAGCACTGAGCACCCAGCACCCTGAGTACTGAGCACCGAGCACCCTGAATACTTAGTACCCAGGAACCTTAGTACTGAGCACCCAGCACCCTGAGCACGGAGCACACAGCACCCTGAGTACTGAGCACCCAGCACCACCCTCAGCACTGAGCACCCAGCACCCCGAGCACTGAGCACCCAGCACCCTGAGTACTGAGCACCCAGCACCCTGAGTACTGAGCACTGAGCACCCTGAGTACTGAGCACCCAGCACCCTGAGCACTGAGAACGGAGCACCCCGAGGACTGGGCACCCAGCACCCTGAGCACTGAGCACCCAGCACCTTGAGTACTGAGCACCGAGCACCCCGAGAACTGAGCACCCAGCACGCTGAATACTGATCACCCAGCACCCTGAGCACTGAGCACCCAGCACCTTGAGTACTGAGCACCGAGCACCCCGAGCACTGAGCACCCAGCACGCTGAATACTGAGCACCCAGCACCCTGAGCACTGAGCACCCAGCACCCCGAGCACTGAGCACCCAGCACCCCGAGCACTGAGCACCCAGCACCCTGAGCACTGATCACCCAGCACCCTGAGTACTGAGCACCCAGCACCCTGAGTACTGAGCACCCAGCACCCTGAGCACTGAGCACTGAGCACCCAACACCCTGAGCACTGAGCACTGAGCACCCAGCACCCCGCGCACTGAGCACCCAGCACCCTGAGCACTGAGCACCCAGCACCCTGAGTAATGAGCACCCAGCACCATGAGTACTGAGCACCCAGCACCCTGAGTACTGAGCAATCAGCACCCTGAGTACTGAGCACCGAGGACCCCGAGCACTGAGCACCCAGCACCCTGAGCACTGAGCACCCGGAGGACTGAGCACCCAGCACCCTGAGCAATGAGCACCCAGCACCCTGAGCACTGAGCACCCAGCACCCTGAGCACAGAGCACGCAGCACCCCGAGCACTGAGCTCCCAGCACCCTGAGTACTGAGCACAGAGCACCCTGAGCACTGAGCACCCAGCACCCTGAGTACTGAGCACCCAGCACCCTGAGTACTGAGCAACCAGCACCGTGAGCACTGAGCACTGAGCACTGAGCACCCAGCACCCCGAGCACTGAGCACCCAGAAGCCTGAGTACTGAGCACCCAGCACCCTGAGCACTGAGCACCCTGAGAACTGAGCACCCAGCACCCTGAGCACTGAGCACTGAGCACTGAGCACCCAGCACCCTGAGCACTGCGCACTGAGCACCCAGCACCCCGAGCACTGAGCAGCCAGCACCCTGAGCACCCAGCACCCTGAGCACTGAGCACCCTGAGAACTGAGCACCCTGAGCACTGAGCACTGAGCACCCAGCACCCTGAGTACTGAGCACCCAACACTCTGAGCACTGAGCACCCAGCACGCTGAGTACTGAGCACTGAGCACACAGCACCCTGAATACTGAGCAACCAGCACCTCGAGCACTGAGCACCCACCGCCCCGAGCACTGAGCACCCAGCACCCCGAGCACTGAGCACTGAGCACAATGAGCACTGAGCACCCAGCACCCCGAGTACTGAGCACTGAGCACCCTGAGTACTGAGCACCCAGCACCCCGAGTACTGAGCACTGAGCACCCTGAGTACTGAGCACCCATCACCCTGAGCACTGAGAACCCTGAGTACTGAGCACCGAGCACCCTGAGTACTGAGCACCCAGCACCCTGAGCACTGAGCACGGAGCACCCCGAGGACTTAGCACCCAGCACCCTGAGCACTGAGCACCCAGCACCTTGAGTACTGAGCACCGAGCACCCCGAGAACTGAGCACCCAGCACGCTGAATACTGAGCACCCAGCACCCTGAGCACTGAGCACCAAGCACCCAGAGCACTGAGCACCCAGCACCCCGAGCACTGAGCACCCAGCACCCTGAGTACTGAGCACCCAACACCCAGAGTCCTGAGCACCCAGCACCCTGAGCACTGAGCACCCAGCACCCTGAGTACTGAGCACCCAGCACCCTGAGTACTGAGCACCCAGCACCCTGAGCACTGAGCACTGAGCACAGAACACCCTGAGCACTGAGCACTGAGCACCCAGCACCCCGAGCACTGAGCACCCAGCACCCCGCGCACTGAGCACCCAGCACCCTGAGCACTGAGCACCCAGCACCCTGAGTACTGAGCACCCAGCACCCTGAGCACTGAGCACTGAGCACCCAACACCCTGAGCACTGAGCACTGAGCACCCAGCACCCCGCGCACTGAGCACCCAGCACCCTGAGTACTGAGCACCCAGCACCCTGAGCACTGAGCACACAGGACCCTGAGCACTGAGCACCCAGCACCCTGAGCACTGAGCACCCAGCACCCTGAGTACTGAGCACCGAGCACCCTGAATACTTAGTACCCAGGAACCTTAGTACTGAGCACCCAGCACCCTGAGCACGGAGCACACAGCACCCTGAGTACTGAGCACCCAGCACCACCCTCAGCACTGAGCACCCAGCACCCCGAGCACTGAGCACCCAGCACCCTGAGTACTGAGCACCCAGCACCCTGAGTACTGAGCACTGAGCACCCTGAGTACTGAGCACCCAGCACCCTGAGCACTGAGAACGGAGCACCCCGAGGACTGGGCACCCAGCACCCTGAGCACTGAGCACCCAGCACCTTGAGTACTGAGCACCGAGCACCCCGAGAACTGAGCACCCAGCACGCTGAATACTGATCACCCAGCACCCTGAGCACTGAGCACCCAGCACCTTGAGTACTGAGCACCGAGCACCCCGAGCACTGAGCACCCAGCACGCTGAATACTGAGCACCCAGCACCCTGAGCACTGAGCACCCAGCACCCCGAGCACTGAGCACCCAGCACCCCGAGCACTGAGCACCCAGCACCCTGAGCACTGATCACCCAGCACCCTGAGTACTGAGCACCCAGCACCCTGAGTACTGAGCACCCAGCACCCTGAGCACTGAGCACTGAGCACCCAACACCCTGAGCACTGAGCACTGAGCACCCAGCACCCCGCGCACTGAGCACCCAGCACCCTGAGCACTGAGCACCCAGCACCCTGAGTAATGAGCACCCAGCACCATGAGTACTGAGCACCCAGCACCCTGAGTACTGAGCAATCAGCACCCTGAGTACTGAGCACCGAGGACCCCGAGCACTGAGCACCCAGCACCCTGAGCACTGAGCACCCGGAGGACTGAGCACCCAGCACCCTGAGCACTGAGCACCCAGCACCCTGAGCACTGAGCACCCAGCACCCTGAGCACAGAGCACGCAGCACCCCGAGCACTGAGCTCCCAGCACCCTGAGTACTGAGCACAGAGCACCCTGAGCACTGAGCACCCAGCACCCTGAGTACTGAGCACCCAGCACCCTGAGTACTGAGCAACCAGCACCGTGAGCACTGAGCACTGAGCACTGAGCACCCAGCACCCCGAGCACTGAGCACCCAGCACCCCGAGCACTGAGCACCCAGCACCCTGAGTACTGAGCACCCAACACCCAGAGTCCTGAGCACCCAGCACCCTGAGCACTGATCACCCAGCACCCTGAGTACTGAGCACCCAGCACCCTTAGTACTGAGCACCCAGCACCCTGAGCACTGAGCACTGAGCACCCAACACCCTGAGCACTGAGCACTGAGCACCCAGCACCCCGAGCACTGAGCACCCAGCACCCCGCGCACTGAGCACCCAGCACCCTGAGTACTGAGCACCCAGCACCCCGAGCACTGAGCACCCAGCACCCTGAGTACTGAGCACCCTGAGCACTGAATACCCAGCACCCTGAGGACTGAGCACCCATCACCCTGAGCACTGAGCACCCAGCACCCTTAGTACTGAGCACTGATCACCCTGAGCACTGAGCACCCAGCACCCCGAGCACTGAGCAACCAGAAGCCTGAGTACTGAGCACCCAGCACCCTGAGCACTGAGCACCCTGAGAACTGAGCACCCAGCACCCTGAGCACTGAGCACTGAGCACTGAGCACCCAGCACCCTGAGCACTGAGCACTGAGCACCCAGCACCCCGAGCACTGAGCAGCCAGCACCCTGAGCACCCAGCACCCTGAGCACTGAGCACCCTGAGAACTGAGCACCCTGAGCACTGAGCACTGAGCACCCAGCACCCTGAGTACTGAGCACCCAACACTCTGAGCACTGAGCACCCAGCACGCTGAGTACTGAGCACTGAGCACACAGCACCCTGAATACTGAGCAACCAGCACCTCGAGCACTGAGCACCCACCGCCCCGAGGACTCAGCACCCAGCACCCCGAGCACTGAGCACTGAGCACACTGAGCACTGAGCACCCAGCACCCCGAGTACTGAGCACTGAGCACCCTGAGTACTGAGCACCCAGCACCCCGAGTACTGAGCACTGAGCACCCTGAGTACTGAGCACCCAGCACCCTGAGCACTGAGAACCCTGAGTACTGAGCACCGAGCACCCTGAGTACTGAGCACCCAGCACCCTGAGCACTGAGCACGGAGCACCCCGAGGACTTAGCACCCAGCACCCTGAGCACTGAGCACCCAGCACCTTGAGTACTGAGCACCGAGCACCCCGAGAACTGAGCACCCAGCACGCTGAATACTGAGCACCCAGCACCCTGAGCACTGAGCACCAAGCACCCCGAGCACTGAGCACCCAGCACCCCGAGCACTGAGCACCCAGCACCCTGAGTACTGAGCACCCAACACCCAGAGTCCTGAGCACCCAGCACCCTGAGCACTGAGCACCCAGCACCCTGAGTACTGAGCACCCAGCACCCTGAGTACTGAGCACCCAGCACCCTGAGCACTGAGCACTGAGCACAGAACACACTGAGCACTGAGCACTGAGCACCCAGCACCCCGAGCACTGAGCACCCAGCACCCCGCGCACTGAGCACCCAGCACCCTGAGCACTGAGCACCCAGCACCCTGAGTACTGAGCACCCAGCACCCTGAGCACTGAGCACTGAGCACCCAACACCCTGAGCACTGAGCACTGAGCACCCAGCACCCCGCGCACTGAGCACCCAGCACCCTGAGTACTGAGCACCCAGCACCCTGATCACTGAGCACCCAGGACCCCGAGCACTGAGCACCCAGCACCCTGAGCACTGAGCACCCAGCACCCTGAGTACTGAGCACCCAGCACCCTGAGCACTGAGCACCAAGCACCCTGAGCACTGAGCACCCAGCACCCTGCGTACTGAGCACCCAGCACCCTGAGTACTGAGTACCCAGCACCCTGAGCACTGAGCACCCAGCACCCTGAGTACTGAGCACCGAGCACCCTGAATACTTAGTACCCAGGAACCTTAGTACTGAGCACCCAGCACCCTGAGCACGGAGCACACAGCACCCTGAGTATTGAGCACCCAGCACCACCCTCAGCACTGAGCACCCAGCACCCCGAGCACTGAGCACCCAGCACCCTGAGTACTGAGCACCCAGCACCCTGAGTACTGAGCACTGAGCACCCTGAGTACTGAGCACCCAGCACCCTGAGCACTGAGAACGGAGCACCCCGAGGACTGGGCACCCAGCACCCTGAGCACTGAGCACCCAGCACCTTGAGTACTGAGCACCGAGCACCCCGAGAACTGAGCACCCAGCACGCTGAATACTGATCACCCAGCACCCTGAGCACTGAGCACCCAGCACCTTGAGTACTGAGCACCGAGCACCCCGAGCACTGAGCACCCAGCACGCTGAATACTGAGCACCCAGCACCCTGAGCACTGAGCACCCAGCACCCCGAGCACTGAGCACCCAGCACCCCGAGCACTGAGCACCCAGCACCCTGAGCACTGATCACCCAGCACCCTGAGTACTGAGCACCCAGCACCCTGAGTACTGAGCACCCAGCACCCTGAGCACTGAGCAGTGAGCACCCAACACCCTGAGCACTGAGCACTGAGCACCCAGCACCCCGCGCACTGAGCACCCAGCACCCTGAGCACTGAGCACCCAGCACCCTGAGTAATGAGCACCCAGCACCATGAGTACTGAGCACCCAGCACCCTGAGTACTGAGCACTCAGCACCCTGAGTACTGAGCACCGAGGACCCCGAGCACTGAGCACCCAGCACCCTGAGCACTGAGCACCCGGAGGACTGAGCACCCAGCACCCTGAGCACTGAGCACCCAGCACCCTGAGCACTGAGCACCCAGCACCCTGAGCACAGAGCACGCAGCACCCCGAGCACTGAGCTCCCAGCACCCTGAGTACTGAGCACAGAGCACCCTGAGCACTGAGCACCCAGCACCCTGAGTACTGAGCACCCAGCACCCTGAGTACTGAGCAACCAGCACCCTGAGCACTGAGCACTGAGCACTGAGCACCCAGCACCCCGAGCACTGAGCACCCAGCACCCCGAGCACTGAGCACCCAGCACCCTGAGTACTGAGCACCCAACACCCAGAGTCCTGAGCACCCAGCACCCTGAGCACTGATCACCCAGCACCCTGAGTACTGAGCACCCAGCACCCTTAGTACTGAGCACCCAGCACCCTGAGCACTGAGCACTGAGCACCCAACACCCTGAGCACTGAGCACTGAGCACCCAGCACCCCGAGCACTGAGCACCCAGCACCCCGCGCACTGAGCACCCAGCACCCTGAGTACTGAGCACCCAGCACCCCGAGCACTGAGCACCCAGCACCCTGAGTACTGAGCACCCTGAGCACTGAATACCCAGCACCCTGAGGACTGAGCACCCATCACCATGAGCACTGAGCACCCAGCACCCTTAGTACTGAGCACTGACCACCCTGAGCACTGAGCACCCAGCACCCCGAGCACTGAGCACCCGGAAGCCTGAGTACTGAGCACCCAGCACCCTGAGCACTGAGCACCCTGAGAACTGAGCACCCAGCACCCTGAGCACTGAGCACTGAGCACTGAGCACCCAGCACCCTGAGCACTGAGCACTGAGCAGCCAGCACCCCGAGCACTGAGCAGCCAGCACCCTGAGCACCCAGCACCCTGAGCACTGAGCACCCTGAGAACTGAGCACCCTGAGCACTGAGCACTGAGCACCCAGCACCCTGAGTACTGAGCACCCAACACTCTGAGCACTGAGCACCCAGCACGCTGAGTACTGAGCACTGAGCACCCTGAGTACTGAGCACCCAGCACCCCGAGTACTGAGCACTGAGCACCCTGAGTACTGAGCACCCAGCACCCTGAGCACTGAGAACCCTGAGTACTGAGCACCGAGCACCCTGAGTACTGAGCACCCAGCACCCTGAGCACTGAGCACGGAGCACCCCGAGGACTTAGCACCCAGCACCCTGAGCACTGAGCACCTAGCACCTTGAGTACTGAGCACCGAGCACCCCGAGAACTGAGCACCCAGCACGCTGAATACTGAGCACCCAGCACCCTGAGCACTGAGCACCAAGCACCCCGAGCACTGAGCACCCAGCACCCTGAGCACTGAGCACCCAGCACCCTGAGTACTGAGCACCCAACACCCAGAGTCCTGAGCACCCAGCACCCTGAGCACTGAGCACCCAGCACCCTGAGTACTGAGCACCCAGCACCCTGAGTACTGAGCACCCAGCACCCTGAGCACTGAGCACTGAGCACAGAACACCCTGAGCACTGAGCACTGAGCACCCAGCACCCCGAGCACTGAGCACCCAGCACCCCGCGCACTGAGCACCCAGCACCCTGAGCACTGAGCACCCAGCAACCTGAGTACTGAGCACCCAGCCCCATGAGTACTGAGCAACCAGCACCCTGAGTACTGAGCACTCAGCACCCTGAGTACTGAGCACCGAGCACCCCGAGCACTGAGCACCCAGCACCCTGAGCACTGAGCACCCTGAGGACTGAGTACCCAGCACCCTGAGCACTGAGCACCCAGCACCCTGAGTACTGAGCACCCAGCACCCTGAGCACTGAGCACCCAGGACCCCGAGCACTGAGCACCCAGCACCCTGAGCACTGAGCACCCAGCACCCTGAGTACTGAGCACCCAGCACCCTGAGCACTGAGCACCAAGCACCCTGAGCACTGAGCACCCAGCACCCTGAGTACTGAGCACCCAGCACCCTGAGTACTGAGTACCCAGCACCCTGAGCACTGAGCACCCAGCACCCTGAGTACTGAGCACCGAGCACCCTGAATACTTAGTACCCAGGAACCTTAGTACTGAGCACCCAGCACCCTGAGCACTGAGCACCCAGCACCCTGAGTACTGAGCACCCAGCACCACCCTCAGCACTGAGCACCCAGCACCCCGAGCACTGAGCACCAAGCACCCTGAGTACTGAGCACCCAGCACCCTGAGTACTGAGCACTGAGCACCCTGAGTACTGAGCACCCAGCACCCTGAGCACTGAGAACGGAGCACCCCGAGGACTGGGCACCCAGCACCCTGAGCACTGAGCACCCAGCACCTTGAGTACTGAGCACCGAGCACCCCGAGAACTGAGCACCCAGCACGCTGAGTACTGATCACCCAGCACCCTGAGCACTGAGCACCCAGCACCTTGAGTACTGAGCACCGAGCACCCCGAGCACTGAGCACCCAGCACGCTGAATACTGAGCACCCAGCACCCTGAGCACTGAGCACCCAGCACCCCGAGCACTGAGCACCCAGCACCCCGAGCACTGAGCACCCAGCACCCTGAGTACTGAGCACCCAACACCCAGAGTCCTGAGCACCCAGCACCCTGAGCACTGATCACACAGCACCCTGAGTACTGAGCACCCAGCACCCTGAGTACTGAGCACCCAGCACCCTGAGCACTGAGCACTGAGCACCCAACACCCTGAGCACTGAGCACCCAGCACCCCGCGCACTGAGCACCCAGCACCCTGAGCACTGAGCACCCAGCACCCTGAGTAATGAGCACCCAGCACCATGAGTACTGAGCACCCAGCACCCTGAGTACTGAGCACTCAGCACCCTGAGTACTGAGCACCGAGGACCCCGAGCACTGAGCACCCAGCACCCTGAGCACTGAGCACCCGGAGGACTGAGCACCCAGCACCCTGAGCACTGAGCACCCAGCACCCTGAGCACTGAGCACCCAGCACCCTGAGCACAGAGCACGCAGCACCCCGAGCACTGAGCTCCCAGCACCCTGAGTACAGAGCACAGAGCACCCTGAGCACTGAGCACCCAGCACCCTGAGTACTGAGCACCCAGCACCCTGAGTACTGAGCAACCAGCTCCCTGAGCACTGAGCACTGAGCACCCAGCACCCTGAGCACTGAGCACTGAGCACCCAGCACCACAGCCCTGAGCACCCAGCACCCCGTGCACTGAGCACACAGCACCCTGAGCACTGAGCACCCAGCACCCTGAGCATTGAGCACCCAGCACCCTGAGTACTGAGCACCCAGCACCCTGAGTACTGAGCACTCAGCACCCTGAGTACTGAGCACCGAGCACCCCGAGCACTGAGCACCCAGCACCCTGAGCACTGAGCACCCGGAGGACTGAGCACCCAGCACCCTGAGCACTGAGCACCGATCACCCTGAGCAATGAGCACCCAGCACCCCGAGCACTGAGCACCCAGCACCCTGAGTACTGAGCACCCAGCACCCAGAGTACTGAGCACCCAGCACCCTGAGTACTGAGCACTGAGCACCCCGAGTACTGAGCACCCAGCACCCCGAGCACTGAGCACCCAGCACCCTGAGCACTGAGCACCCTGAGCACTGAGCACCCTGAGCACTGAGCACTGAGCACCCAGCACCCTGAGTACTGAGCACACAACACTCTGAGCACTGAGCACCCAGCACGCTGAGTACTGAGCACTGAGCACACAGCACCCTGAGTACTGAGCAACCAGCACCTCGAGCACTGAGCACCCAGCGCCCCGAACACTGAGCACCCAGCACCCCGAGCACTGAGCACTGAGCACACTGAGCACTGAGCACACAGCACCCCGAGTACTGAGCACTGAGCACCCTGAGTACTGAGCACCCAGCACCCCGAGTACTGAGCACCAAGCACCCTGAGCACTGAGCACCCAGCACCCTGAGTACTGAGCACCCAGCACCCTGAGTACTGAGTACCCAGCACCCTGAGCACTGAGCACCCAGCACCCTGAGTACTGAGCACCGAGCACCCTGAATACTTAGTACCCAGGAACCTTAGTACTGAGCACCCAGCACCCTGAGCACTGAGCACCCAGCACCCTGAGTACTGAGCACCCAGCACCACCCTCAGCACTGAGCACCCAGCACCCCGAGCACTGAGCACCAAGCACCCTGAGTACTGAGCACCCAGCACCCTGAGTACTGAGCACTGAGCACCCTGAGTACTGAGCACCCAGCACCCTGAGCACTGAGAACGGAGCACCCCGAGGACTGGGCACCCAGCACCCTGAGCACTGAGCACCCAGCACCTTGAGTACTGAGCACCGAGCACCCCGAGAACTGAGCACCCAGCACGCTGAGTACTGATCAACCAGCACCCTGAGCACTGAGCACCCAGCACCTTGAGTACTGAGCACCGAGCACCCCGAGCACTGAGCACCCAGCACGCTGAATACTGAGCACCCAGCACCCTGAGCACTGAGCACCCAGCACCCCGAGCACTGAGCACCCAGCACCCCGAGCACTGAGCACCCAGCACCCTGAGTACTGAGCACCCAACACCCAGAGTCCTGAGCACCCAGCACCCTGAGCACTGATCACACAGCACCCTGAGTACTGAGCACCCAGCACCCTGAGTACTGAGCACCCAGCACCCTGAGCACTGAGCACTGAGCACCCAACACCCTGAGCACTGAGCACCCAGCACCCCGCGCACTGAGCACCCAGCACCCTGAGCACTGAGCACCCAGCACCCTGAGTAATGAGCACCCAGCACCATGAGTACTGAGCACCCAGCACCCTGAGTACTGAGCACTCAGCACCCTGAGTACTGAGCACCGAGGACCCCGAGCACTGAGCACCCAGCACCCTGAGCACTGAGCACCCGGAGGACTGAGCACCCAGCACCCTGAGCACTGAGCACCCAGCACCCTGAGCACTGAGCACCCAGCACCCTGAGCACAGAGCACGCAGCACCCCGAGCACTGAGCTCCCAGCACCCTGAGTACTGAGCACAGAGCACCCTGAGCACTGAGCACCCAGCACCCTGAGTACTGAGCACCCAGCACCCTGAGTACTGAGCAACCAGCTCCCTGAGCACTGAGCACTGAGCACCCAGCACCCTGAGCACTGAGCACTGAGCACCCAGCACCACAGCCCTGAGCACCCAGCACCCCGTGCACTGAGCACACAGCACCCTGAGCACTGAGCACCCAGCACCCTGAGCATTGAGCACCCAGCACCCTGAGTACTGAGCACCCAGCACCCTGAGTACTGAGCACTCAGCACCCTGAGTACTGAGCACCGAGCACCCCGAGCACTGAGCACCCAGCACCCTGAGCACTGAGCACCCGGAGGACTGAGCACCCAGCACCCTGAGCACTGAGCACCGATCACCCTGAGCAATGAGCACCCAGCACCCCGAGCACTGAGCACCCAGCACCCTGAGTACTGAGCACCCAGCACCCAGAGTACTGAGCACCCAGCACCCTGAGTACTGAGCACTGAGCACCCCGAGTACTGAGCACCCAGCACCCCGAGCACTGAGCACCCAGCACCCTGAGCACTGAGCACCCTGAGCACTGAGCACCCTGAGCACTGAGCACTGAGCACCCAGCACCCTGAGTACTGAGCACACAACACTCTGAGCACTGAGCACCCAGCACGCTGAGTACTGAGCACTGAGCACACAGCACCCTGAGTACTGAGCAACCAGCACCTCGAGCACTGAGCACCCAGCGCCCCGAGCACTGAGCACCCAGCACCCCGAGCACTGAGCACTGAGCACACTGAGCACTGAGCACCCAGCACCCCGAGTACTGAGCACTGAGCACCCTGAGTACTGAGCACCCAGCACCCCGAGTACTGAGCACTGAGCACCCTGAGCACTGAGAATCCGGAGTACTGAGCACCGAGCAACCTGAGTACTGAACACCCAGCACCCTGTGCACTGAGCACGGAGCACCCCGAGGAGTGAGCACCCAGCACCCTGAGCACTGAGCACCGATCACCCTGAGCACTGAGCACCCAGCACCCCGAGCACTGAGCACCCAGCACCCTGAGTACTGAGCACCCAGCACCCAGAGTACTGAGCACCCAGCACCCTGAGTACTGAGCACTGAGCACCCCGAGTACTGAGCACCCAGCACCCCGAGCACTGAGCACCCAGCACTCTGAGCACTGAGCACCCTGAGCACTGAGCACCCTGAGCACTGAGCACTGAGCACCCAGCACCCTGAGTACTGAGCACCCAACACTCTGAGCACTGAGCACCCAGCACGCTGAGTACTGAGCACTGAGCACACAGCACCCTGTGTACTGAGCAACCAGCACCTCGAGCACTGAGCACCCAGCGCCCCGAGCACTGAGCACCCAGCACCCCGAGCACTGAGCACTGAGCACACTGAGCACTGAGCACCCAGCACCCCGAGTACTGAGCACTGAGCACCCTGAGTACTGAGCACCCAGCACCCCGAGTACTGAGCACTGAGCACCCTGAGCACTGAGAACCCGGAGTACTGAGCACCGAGCAACCTGAGTACTGAACACCCAGCACCCTGAGCACTGAGCACGGAGCACCCCGTGGAGTGAGCACCCAGCATCCTGAGCACTGAGCACAGAGCACCTTGAGTACTGAGCACCGAGCACCCCGAGCACTGAGCACCCAGCACGCTGAATACTGAGCACCCAGCACCCTGAGCACTGAGCACTCAGCACCCCGAGCACTGAGCACCCAGCACCCCGAGCACTGAGCACCCAGCACCCTGAGTACTGAGCACCCAGCACCCTGAGTACTGAGCACCCAGCACCCTGAGTAGTGAGCACCCAGCACCCTGAGCACTGAGCACCCAGCACCCTGAGCACTGATCACCCAGCACCCTGAGTACTGAGCACCCAGCACCCTGAGTAGTGAGCACCCAGCACCCTGAGCACTGAGCACCCAACACCCTGAGCACTGAGCACTGAGCACCCAGCACCCCGAGCACTGAGCACCCAGCACCCCGCGCACTGAGCACCCAGCACCCCGAGTACTGAGCACCCAGCACCCTGAGTACTGAGCACCCAGCACCCTGAGCACTGAGCACCCGGAGGACTGAGCACCCAGCACCCTGAGCACTGAGCACCGATCACCCAGAGCACTGAGCACCCAGCACCCCGAGCACTGTGCACCCAGCAAACTGAGTACTGAGCACCCAGCACCCCGAGTACTGAGCACCCAGCACCCTGAGTACTGAGCACCCAGCACCCCGAGCACTGAGCACCCAGCACCCTGAGTACTGAGCACCCTGAGTACTGAGCACTGAGCATCGAGCACCCTGAGTACTGAGCACCCTGAGGACTGAGCACCCATCACCCTGAGCACTGAGCACCCAGCACCCTTAGTACTGAGCACTGATCACCCTGAGGACTGAGCACCCAGCACCCCGAGCACTGAGCACCCAGAACCCTGAGTACTGAGCACCCAGCACCCTGAGCACTGAGCACCGAGCACCCTGAGTACTGAACACCCAGCACCCTGAGCACTGAGCACTGAGCACTGAGCACCCAGCACCCTGAGCACTGAGCACTGAGCACCCAGCACCCCGAGCACTGAGCAGCCAGCACCCTGAGCACCCAGCACCCTGAGCACTGAGCACCCTGAGAACTGAGCACCCTGAGCACTGAGCACTGAGCACCCAGCACCCTGAGCACAGAGCACGCAGCACCCCGAGCACTGAGCTCCCAGCACCCTGAGTACTGAGCACAGAGCACCCTGAGCACTGAGCACCCAGCACCCTGAGTACTGAGCACCCAGCACCCTGAGTACTGAGCAACCAGCACCGTGAGCACTGAGCACTGAGCACTGAGCACCCAGCACCCCGAGCACTGAGCACCCAGAAGCCTGAGTACTGAGCACCCAGCACCCTGAGCACTGAGCACCCTGAGAACTGAGCACCCAGCACCCTGAGCACTGAGCACTGAGCACTGAGCACCCAGCACCCTGAGCACTGCGCACTGAGCACCCAGCACCCCGAGCACTGAGCAGCCAGCACCCTGAGCACCCAGCACCCTGAGCACTGAGCACCCTGAGAACTGAGCACCCTGAGCACTGAGCACTGAGCACCCAGCACCCTGAGTACTGAGCACCCAACACTCTGAGCACTGAGCACCCAGCACGCTGAGTACTGAGCACTGAGCACACAGCACCCTGAATACTGAGCAACCAGCACCTCGAGCACTGAGCACCCACCGCCCCGAGCACTGAGCACCCAGCACCCCGAGCACTGAGCACTGAGCACAATGAGCACTGAGCACCCAGCACCCCGAGTACTGAGCACTGAGCACCCTGAGTACTGAGCACCCAGCACCCCGAGTACTGAGCACTGAGCACCCTGAGTACTGAGCACCCATCACCCTGAGCACTGAGAACCCTGAGTACTGAGCACCGAGCACCCTGAGTACTGAGCACCCAGCACCCTGAGCACTGAGCACGGAGCACCCCGAGGACTTAGCACCCAGCACCCTGAGCACTGAGCACCCAGCACCTTGAGTACTGAGCACCGAGCACCCCGAGAACTGAGCACCCAGCACGCTGAATACTGAGCACCCAGCACCCTGAGCACTGAGCACCAAGCACCCAGAGCACTGAGCACCCAGCACCCCGAGCACTGAGCACCCAGCACCCTGAGTACTGAGCACCGATCACCCTGAGCAATGAGCACCCAGCACCCCGAGCACTGAGCACCCAGCACCCTGAGTACTGAGCACCCAGCACCCAGAGTACTGAGCACCCAGCACCCTGAGTACTGAGCACTGAGCACCCCGAGTACTGAGCACCCAGCACCCCGAGCACTGAGCACCCAGCACCCTGAGCACTGAGCACCCTGAGCACTGAGCACCCTGAGCACTGAGCACTGAGCACCCAGCACCCTGAGTACTGAGCACACAACACTCTGAGCACTGAGCACCCAGCACGCTGAGTACTGAGCACTGAGCACACAGCACCCTGAGTACTGAGCAACCAGCACCTCGAGCACTGAGCACCCAGCGCCCCGAGCACTGAGCACCCAGCACCCCGAGCACTGAGCACTGAGCACACTGAGCACTGAGCACCCAGCACCCCGAGTACTGAGCACTGAGCACCCTGAGTACTGAGCACCCAGCACCCCGAGTACTGAGCACTGAGCACCCTGAGCACTGAGAATCCGGAGTACTGAGCACCGAGCAACCTGAGTACTGAACACCCAGCACCCTGTGCACTGAGCACGGAGCACCCCGAGGAGTGAGCACCCAGCACCCTGAGCACTGAGCACCCAGCACCTTGAGTACTGAGCACCGAGCACCCCGAGCACTGAGCACCCAGCACGCTGAATACTGATCACCCAGCACCCTGAGCACTGAGCACCCAGCACCTTGAGTACTGAGCACCGAGCACTCCGAGCACTGAGCACCCAGCACGCTGAATACTGAGCACCCAGCACCCTGAGCACTGAGCACCCAGCACCCCGAGCACTGAGCACCAAGCACCCCGAGCACTGAGCACCCAGCACCCTGAGTACTGAGCACCCAACACCCAGAGTCCTGAGCACCCAGCACCCTGAGCACTGATCACCCAGCACCCTGCGTACTGAGCACCCAGCACCCTGAGTACTGAGCACCCAGCACCCTGAGCACTGAGCACTGAGCACCCAACACCCTGAGCACTGAGCACTGAGAACCCAGCACCCCGCGCACTGAGCACCCAGCACCCTGAGCACTGAGCACCCAGCACCCTGAGTACTGAGCACCCAACACCATGAGTACTGAGCACCCAGCACCCTGAGTACTGAGCACTCAGCACCCTGAGTACTGAGCACCGAGGACCCCGAGCACTGAGCACCCAGCACCCTGAGCACTGAGCACCCGGAGGACTGAGCACCCAGCACCCTGAGCACTGAGCACCCAGCACCCTGAGCACTGAGCACCCAGCACCCTGAGCACAGAGCACGCAGCACCCCGAGCACTGAGCTCCCAGCACCCTGAGTACTGAGCACAGAGCACCCTGAGCACTGAGCACCCAGCACCCTGAGTACTGAGCACCCAGCACCCTGAGTACTGAGCAACCAGCACCCTGAGCACTGAGCACTGAGCACCCAGCACCCTGAGCACTGAGCACTGAGCACCCAGCACCACAGCACTGAGCACCCAGCACCCCGAGCACTGAGCACCCAGCATCCTGAGCACTGAGCACCCAGCACCCTGAGCATTGAGCACCCAGCACCCTGAGTACTGAGCACCCAGCACCCTGAGTACTGAGCACCCAGCACCCTGAGTACTGAGCACTCAGCACCCTGAGTACTGAGCACCGAGCACCCCGAGCACTGAGCACCCAGCACCCTGAGCACTGAGCACGCGGAGGACTGAGCACCCAGCACCCTGAGCACTGAGCACCGATCACCCTGAGCACTGAGCACCCAGCACCCCGAGCACTGAGCACCCAGCACCCTGAGTACTGAGCACCCAGCACCCAGAGTACTGAGCACCCAGCACCCTGAGTACTGAGCACTGAGCACCCCGAGTACTGAGCACCCAGCACCCCGAGCACTGAGCACCCAGCACTCTGAGCACTGAGCACCCTGAGCACTGAGCACCCTGAGCACTGAGCACTGAGCACCCAGCACCCTGAGTACTGAGCACCCAACACTCTGAGCACTGAGCACCCAGCACGCTGAGTACTGAGCACTGAGCACACAGCACCCTGTGTACTGAGCAACCAGCACCTCGAGCACTGAGCACCCAGCGCCCCGAGCACTGAGCACCCAGCACCCCGAGCACTGAGCACTGAGCACACTGAGCACTGAGCACCCAGCACCCCGAGTACTGAGCACTGAGCACCCTGAGTACTGAGCACCCAGCACCCCGAGTACTGAGCACTGAGCACCCTGAGCACTGAGAACCCGGAGTACTGAGCACCGAGCAACCTGAGTACTGAACACCCAGCACCCTGAGCACTGAGCACGGAGCACCCCGTGGAGTGAGCACCCAGCATCCTGAGCACTGAGCACAGAGCACCTTGAGTACTGAGCACCGAGCACCCCGAGCACTGAGCACCCAGCACGCTGAATACTGAGCACCCAGCACCCTGAGCACTGAGCACTCAGCACCCCGAGCACTGAGCACCCAGCACCCCGAGCACTGAGCACCCAGCACCCTGAGTACTGAGCACCCAGCACCCTGAGTACTGAGCACCCAGCACCCTGAGTAGTGAGCACCCAGCACCCTGAGCACTGAGCACCCAGCACCCTGAGCACTGATCACCCAGCACCCTGAGTACTGAGCACCCAGCACCCTGAGTAGTGAGCACCCAGCACCCTGAGCACTGAGCACCCAACACCCTGAGCACTGAGCACTGAGCACCCAGCACCCCGAGCACTGAGCACCCAGCACCCCGCGCACTGAGCACCCAGCACCCCGAGTACTGAGCACCCAGCACCCTGAGTACTGAGCACCCAGCACCCTGAGCACTGAGCACCCGGAGGACTGAGCACCCAGCACCCTGAGCACTGAGCACCGATCACCCAGAGCACTGAGCACCCAGCACCCCGAGCACTGTGCACCCAGCAAACTGAGTACTGAGCACCCAGCACCCCGAGTACTGAGCACCCAGCACCCTGAGTACTGAGCACCCAGCACCCCGAGCACTGAGCACCCAGCACCCTGAGTACTGAGCACCCTGAGTACTGAGCACTGAGCATCGAGCACCCTGAGTACTGAGCACCCTGAGGACTGAGCACCCATCACCCTGAGCACTGAGCACCCAGCACCCTTAGTACTGAGCACTGATCACCCTGAGGACTGAGCACCCAGCACCCCGAGCACTGAGCACCCAGAACCCTGAGTACTGAGCACCCAGCACCCTGAGCACTGAGCACCGAGCACCCTGAGTACTGAACACCCAGCACCCTGAGCACTGAGCACTGAGCACTGAGCACCCAGCACCCTGAGCACTGAGCACTGAGCACCCAGCACCCCGAGCACTGAGCAGCCAGCACCCTGAGCACCCAGCACCCTGAGCACTGAGCACCCTGAGAACTGAGCACCCTGAGCACTGAGCACTGAGCACCCAGCACCCTGAGCACAGAGCACGCAGCACCCCGAGCACTGAGCTCCCAGCACCCTGAGTACTGAGCACAGAGCACCCTGAGCACTGAGCACCCAGCACCCTGAGTACTGAGCACCCAGCACCCTGAGTACTGAGCAACCAGCACCGTGAGCACTGAGCACTGAGCACTGAGCACCCAGCACCCCGAGCACTGAGCACCCAGAAGCCTGAGTACTGAGCACCCAGCACCCTGAGCACTGAGCACCCTGAGAACTGAGCACCCAGCACCCTGAGCACTGAGCACTGAGCACTGAGCACCCAGCACCCTGAGCACTGCGCACTGAGCACCCAGCACCCCGAGCACTGAGCAGCCAGCACCCTGAGCACCCAGCACCCTGAGCACTGAGCACCCTGAGAACTGAGCACCCTGAGCACTGAGCACTGAGCACCCAGCACCCTGAGTACTGAGCACCCAACACTCTGAGCACTGAGCACCCAGCACGCTGAGTACTGAGCACTGAGCACACAGCACCCTGAATACTGAGCAACCAGCACCTCGAGCACTGAGCACCCACCGCCCCGAGCACTGAGCACCCAGCACCCCGAGCACTGAGCACTGAGCACAATGAGCACTGAGCACCCAGCACCCCGAGTACTGAGCACTGAGCACCCTGAGTACTGAGCACCCAGCACCCCGAGTACTGAGCACTGAGCACCCTGAGTACTGAGCACCCATCACCCTGAGCACTGAGAACCCTGAGTACTGAGCACCGAGCACCCTGAGTACTGAGCACCCAGCACCCTGAGCACTGAGCACGGAGCACCCCGAGGACTTAGCACCCAGCACCCTGAGCACTGAGCACCCAGCACCTTGAGTACTGAGCACCGAGCACCCCGAGAACTGAGCACCCAGCACGCTGAATACTGAGCACCCAGCACCCTGAGCACTGAGCACCAAGCACCCAGAGCACTGAGCACCCAGCACCCCGAGCACTGAGCACCCAGCACCCTGAGTACTGAGCACCCAACACCCAGAGTCCTGAGCACCCAGCACCCTGAGCACTGAGCACCCAGCACCCTGAGTACTGAGCACCCAGCACCCTGAGTACTGAGCACCCAGCACCCTGAGCACTGAGCACTGAGCACAGAACACCCTGAGCACTGAGCACTGAGCACCCAGCACCCCGAGCACTGAGCACCCAGCACCCCGCGCACTGAGCACCCAGCACCCTGAGCACTGAGCACCCAGCACCCTGAGTACTGAGCACCCAGCACCCTGAGCACTGAGCACTGAGCACCCAACACCCTGAGCACTGAGCACTGAGCACCCAGCACCCCGCGCACTGAGCACCCAGCACCCTGAGTACTGAGCACCCAGCACCCTGAGCACTGAGCACCCAGGACCCCGAGCACTGAGCACCCAGCACCCTGAGCACTGAGCACCCAGCACCCTGAGTACTGAGCACCCAGCACCCTGAGCACTGAGCACCAAGCACCCTGAGCACTGTGTACCCAGCACCCTGAGTACTGAGCACCCAGCACCCTGAGTACTGAGTACCCAGCACCCTGAGCACTGAGCACCCAGCACCCTGAGTACTGAGCACCGAGCACCCTGAATACTTAGTACCCAGGAACCTTAGTACTGAGCACCCAGCACCCTGAGCACGGAGCACACAGCACCCTGAGTACTGAGCACCCAGCACCACCCTCAGCACTGAGCACCCAGCACCCCGAGCACTGAGCACCCAGCACCCTGAGTACTGAGCACCCAGCACCCTGAGTACTGAGCACTGAGCACCCTGAGTACTGAGCACCCAGCACCCTGAGCACTGAGAACGGAGCACCCCGAGGACTGGGCACCCAGCACCCTGAGCACTGAGCACCCAGCACCTTGAGTACTGAGCACCGAGCACCCCGAGAACTGAGCACCCAGCACGCTGAATACTGATCACCCAGCACCCTGAGCACTGAGCACCCAGCACCTTGAGTACTGAGCACCGAGCACCCCGAGCACTGAGCACCCAGCACGCTGAATACTGAGCACCCAGCACCCTGAGCACTGAGCACCCAGCACCCCGAGCACTGAGCACCCAGCACCCCGAGCACTGAGCACCCAGCACCCTGAGCACTGATCACCCAGCACCCTGAGTACTGAGCACCCAGCACCCTGAGTACTGAGCACCCAGCACCCTGAGCACTGAGCACTGAGCACCCAACACCCTGAGCACTGAGCACTGAGCACCCAGCACCCCGCGCACTGAGCACCCAGCACCCTGAGCACTGAGCACCCAGCACCCTGAGTAATGAGCACCCAGCACCATGAGTACTGAGCACCCAGCACCCTGAGTACTGAGCAATCAGCACCCTGAGTACTGAGCACCGAGGACCCCGAGCACTGAGCACCCAGCACCCTGAGCACTGAGCACCCGGAGGACTGAGCACCCAGCACCCTGAGCACTGAGCACCCAGCACCCTGAGCACTGAGCACCCAGCACCCTGAGCACAGAGCACGCAGCACCCCGAGCACTGAGCTCCCAGCACCCTGAGTACTGAGCACAGAGCACCCTGAGCACTGAGCACCCAGCACCCTGAGTACTGAGCACCCAGCACCCTGAGTACTGAGCAACCAGCACCGTGAGCACTGAGCACTGAGCACTGAGCACCCAGCACCCCGAGCACTGAGCACCCAGCACCCCGAGCACTGAGCACCCAGCACCCTGAGTACTGAGCACCCAACACCCAGAGTCCTGAGCACCCAGCACCCTGAGCACTGATCACCCAGCACCCTGAGTACTGAGCACCCAGCACCCTTAGTACTGAGCACCCAGCACCCTGAGCACTGAGCACTGAGCACCCAACACCCTGAGCACTGAGCACTGAGCACCCAGCACCCCGAGCACTGAGCACCCAGCACCCCGCGCACTGAGCACCCAGCACCCTGAGTACTGAGCACCCAGCACCCCGAGCACTGAGCACCCAGCACCCTGAGTACTGAGCACCCTGAGCACTGAATACCCAGCACCCTGAGGACTGAGCACCCATCACCCTGAGCACTGAGCACCCAGCACCCTTAGTACTGAGCACTGATCACCCTGAGCACTGAGCACCCAGCACCCCGAGCACTGAGCACCCAGAAGCCTGAGTACTGAGCACCCAGCACCCTGAGCACTGAGCACCCTGAGAACTGAGCACCCAGCACCCTGAGCACTGAGCACTGAGCACTGAGCACCCAGCACCCTGAGCACTGAGCACTGAGCACCCAGCACCCCGAGCACTGAGCAGCCAGCACCCTGAGCACCCAGCACCCTGAGCACTGAGCACCCTGAGAACTGAGCACCCTGAGCACTGAGCACTGAGCACCCAGCACCCTGAGTACTGAGCACCCAACACTCTGAGCACTGAGCACCCAGCACGCTGAGTACTGAGCACTGAGCACACAGCACCCTGAATACTGAGCAACCAGCACCTCGAGCACTGAGCACCCACCGCCCCGAGGACTGAGCACCCAGCACCCCGAGCACTGAGCACTGAGCACACTGAGCACTGAGCACCCAGCACCCCGAGTACTGAGCACTGAGCACCCTGAGTACTGAGCACCCAGCACCCCGAGTACTGAGCACTGAGCACCCTGAGTACTGAGCACCCAGCACCCTGAGCACTGAGAACCCTGAGTACTGAGCACCGAGCACCCTGAGTACTGAGCACCCAGCACCCTGAGCACTGAGCACGGAGCACCCCGAGGACTTAGCACCCAGCACCCTGAGCACTGAGCACCCAGCACCTTGAGTACTGAGCACCGAGCACCCCGAGAACTGAGCACCCAGCACGCTGAATACTGAGCACCCAGCACCCTGAGCACTGAGCACCAAGCACCCCGAGCACTGAGCACCCAGCACCCCGAGCACTGAGCACCCAGCACCCTGAGTACTGAGCACCCAACACCCAGAGTCCTGAGCACCCAGCACCCTGAGCACTGAGCACCCAGCACCCTGAGTACTGAGCACCCAGCACCCTGAGTACTGAGCACCCAGCACCCTGAGCACTGAGCACTGAGCACAGAACACACTGAGCACTGAGCACTGAGCACCCAGCACCCCGAGCACTGAGCACCCAGCACCCCGCGCACTGAGCACCCAGCACCCTGAGCACTGAGCACCCAGCACCCTGAGTACTGAGCACCCAGCACCCTGAGCACTGAGCACTGAGCACCCAACACCCTGAGCACTGAGCACTGAGCACCCAGCACCCCGCGCACTGAGCACCCAGCACCCTGAGTACTGAGCACCCAGCACCCTGATCACTGAGCACCCAGGACCCCGAGCACTGAGCACCCAGCACCCTGAGCACTGAGCACCCAGCACCCTGAGTACTGAGCACCCAGCACCCTGAGCACTGAGCACCAAGCACCCTGAGCACTGAGCACCCAGCACCCTGCGTACTGAGCACCCAGCACCCTGAGTACTGAGTACCCAGCACCCTGAGCACTGAGCACCCAGCACCCTGAGTACTGAGCACCGAGCACCCTGAATACTTAGTACCCAGGAACCTTAGTACTGAGCACCCAGCACCCTGAGCACGGAGCACACAGCACCCTGAGTATTGAGCACCCAGCACCACCCTCAGCACTGAGCACCCAGCACCCCGAGCACTGAGCACCCAGCACCCTGAGTACTGAGCACCCAGCACCCTGAGTACTGAGCACTGAGCACCCTGAGTACTGAGCACCCAGCACCCTGAGCACTGAGAACGGAGCACCCCGAGGACTGGGCACCCAGCACCCTGAGCACTGAGCACCCAGCACCTTGAGTACTGAGCACCGAGCACCCCGAGAACTGAGCACCCAGCACGCTGAATACTGATCACCCAGCACCCTGAGCACTGAGCACCCAGCACCTTGAGTACTGAGCACCGAGCACCCCGAGCACTGAGCACCCAGCACGCTGAATACTGAGCACCCAGCACCCTGAGCACTGAGCACCCAGCACCCCGAGCACTGAGCACCCAGCACCCCGAGCACTGAGCACCCAGCACCCTGAGCACTGATCACCCAGCACCCTGAGTACTGAGCACCCAGCACCCTGAGTACTGAGCACCCAGCACCCTGAGCACTGAGCACTGAGCACCCAACACCCTGAGCACTGAGCACTGAGCACCCAGCACCCCGCGCACTGAGCACCCAGCACCCTGAGCACTGAGCACCCAGCACCCTGAGTAATGAGCACCCAGCACCATGAGTACTGAGCACCCAGCACCCTGAGTACTGAGCACTCAGCACCCTGAGTACTGAGCACCGAGGACCCCGAGCACTGAGCACCCAGCACCCTGAGCACTGAGCACCCGGAGGACTGAGCACCCAGCACCCTGAGCACTGAGCACCCAGCACCCTGAGCACTGAGCACCCAGCACCCTGAGCACAGAGCACGCAGCACCCCGAGCACTGAGCTCCCAGCACCCTGAGTACTGAGCACAGAGCACCCTGAGCACTGAGCACCCAGCACCCTGAGTACTGAGCACCCAGCACCCTGAGTACTGAGCAACCAGCACCCTGAGCACTGAGCACTGAGCACTGAGCACCCAGCACCCCGAGCACTGAGCACCCAGCACCCCGAGCACTGAGCACCCAGCACCCTGAGTACTGAGCACCCAACACCCAGAGTCCTGAGCACCCAGCACCCTGAGCACTGATCACCCAGCACCCTGAGTACTGAGCACCCAGCACCCTTAGTACTGAGCACCCAGCACCCTGAGCACTGAGCACTGAGCACCCAACACCCTGAGCACTGAGCACTGAGCACCCAGCACCCCGAGCACTGAGCACCCAGCACCCCGCGCACTGAGCACCCAGCACCCTGAGTACTGAGCACCCAGCACCCCGAGCACTGAGCACCCAGCACCCTGAGTACTGAGCACCCTGAGCACTGAATACCCAGCACCCTGAGGACTGAGCACCCATCACCATGAGCACTGAGCACCCAGCACCCTTAGTACTGAGCACTGACCACCCTGAGCACTGAGCACCCAGCACCCCGAGCACTGAGCACCCGGAAGCCTGAGTACTGAGCACCCAGCACCCTGAGCACTGAGCACCCTGAGAACTGAGCACCCAGCACCCTGAGCACTGAGCACTGAGCACTGAGCACCCAGCACCCTGAGCACTGAGCACTGAGCAGCCAGCACCCCGAGCACAGAGCACGCAGCACCCCGAGCACTGAGCTCCCAGCACCCTGAGTACTGAGCACAGAGCACCCTGAGCACTGAGCACCCAGCACCCTGAGTACTGAGCACCCAGCACCCTGAGTACTGAGCAACCAGCACCGTGAGCACTGAGCACTGAGCACTGAGCACCCAGCACCCCGAGCACTGAGCACCCAGCACCCCGAGCACTGAGCACCCAGCACCCTGAGTACTGAGCACCCAACACCCAGAGTCCTGAGCACCCAGCACCCTGAGCACTGATCACCCAGCACCCTGAGTACTGAGCACCCAGCACCCTTAGTACTGAGCACCCAGCACCCTGAGCACTGAGCACTGAGCACCCAACACCCTGAGCACTGAGCACTGAGCACCCAGCACCCCGAGCACTGAGCACCCAGCACCCCGCGCACTGAGCACCCAGCACCCTGAGTACTGAGCACCCAGCACCCCGAGCACTGAGCACCCAGCACCCTGAGTACTGAGCACCCTGAGCACTGAATACCCAGCACCCTGAGGACTGAGCACCCATCACCCTGAGCACTGAGCACCCAGCACCCTTAGTACTGAGCACTGATCACCCTGAGCACTGAGCACCCAGCACCCCGAGCACTGAGCACCCAGAAGCCTGAGTACTGAGCACCCAGCACCCTGAGCACTGAGCACCCTGAGAACTGAGCACCCAGCACCCTGAGCACTGAGCACTGAGCACTGAGCACCCAGCACCCTGAGCACTGAGCACTGAGCACCCAGCACCCCGAGCACTGAGCAGCCAGCACCCTGAGCACCCAGCACCCTGAGCACTGAGCACCCTGAGAACTGAGCACCCTGAGCACTGAGCACTGAGCACCCAGCACCCTGAGTACTGAGCACCCAACACTCTGAGCACTGAGCACCCAGCACGCTGAGTACTGAGCACTGAGCACACAGCACCCTGAATACTGAGCAACCAGCACCTCGAGCACTGAGCACCCACCGCCCCGAGGACTGAGCACCCAGCACCCCGAGCACTGAGCACTGAGCACACTGAGCACTGAGCACCCAGCACCCCGAGTACTGAGCACTGAGCACCCTGAGTACTGAGCACCCAGCACCCCGAGTACTGAGCACTGAGCACCCTGAGTACTGAGCACCCAGCACCCTGAGCACTGAGAACCCTGAGTACTGAGCACCGAGCACCCTGAGTACTGAGCACCCAGCACCCTGAGCACTGAGCACGGAGCACCCCGAGGACTTAGCACCCAGCACCCTGAGCACTGAGCACCCAGCACCTTGAGTACTGAGCACCGAGCACCCCGAGAACTGAGCACCCAGCACGCTGAATACTGAGCACCCAGCACCCTGAGCACTGAGCACCAAGCACCCCGAGCACTGAGCACCCAGCACCCCGAGCACTGAGCACCCAGCACCCTGACTACTGAGCACCCAACACCCAGAGTCCTGAGCACCCAGCACCCTGAGCACTGAGCACCCAGCACCCTGAGTACTGAGCACCCAGCACCCTGAGTACTGAGCACCCAGCACCCTGAGCACTGAGCACTGAGCACAGAACACACTGAGCACTGAGCACTGAGCACCCAGCACCCCGAGCACTGAGCACCCAGCACCCCGCGCACTGAGCACCCAGCACCCTGAGCACTGAGCACCCAGCACCCTGAGTACTGAGCACCCAGCACCCTGAGCACTGAGCACTGAGCACCCAACACCCTGAGCACTGAGCACTGAGCACCCAGCACCCCGCGCACTGAGCACCCAGCACCCTGAGTACTGAGCACCCAGCACCCTGATCACTGAGCACCCAGGACCCCGAGCACTGAGCACCCAGCACCCTGAGCACTGAGCACCCAGCACCCTGAGTACTGAGCACCCAGCACCCTGAGCACTGAGCACCAAGCACCCTGAGCACTGAGCACCCAGCACCCTGCGTACTGAGCACCCAGCACCCTGAGTACTGAGTACCCAGCACCCTGAGCACTGAGCACCCAGCACCCTGAGTACTGAGCACCGAGCACCCTGAATACTTAGTACCCAGGAACCTTAGTACTGAGCACCCAGCACCCTGAGCACGGAGCACACAGCACCCTGAGTATTGAGCACCCAGCACCACCCTCAGCACTGAGCACCCAGCACCCCGAGCACTGAGCACCCAGCACCCTGAGTACTGAGCACCCAGCACCCTGAGTACTGAGCACTGAGCACCCTGAGTACTGAGCACCCAGCACCCTGAGCACTGAGAACGGAGCACCCCGAGGACTGGGCACCCAGCACCCTGAGCACTGAGCACCCAGCACCTTGAGTACTGAGCACCGAGCACCCCGAGAACTGAGCACCCAGCACGCTGAATACTGATCACCCAGCACCCTGAGCACTGAGCACCCAGCACCTTGAGTACTGAGCACCGAGCACCCCGAGCACTGAGCACCCAGCACGCTGAATACTGAGCACCCAGCACCCTGAGCACTGAGCACCCAGCACCCCGAGCACTGAGCACCCAGCACCCCGAGCACTGAGCACCCAGCACCCTGAGCACTGATCACCCAGCACCCTGAGTACTGAGCACCCAGCACCCTGAGTACTGAGCACCCAGCACCCTGAGCACTGAGCACTGAGCACCCAACACCCTGAGCACTGAGCACTGAGCACCCAGCACCCCGCGCACTGAGCACCCAGCACCCTGAGCACTGAGCACCCAGCACCCTGAGTAATGAGCACCCAGCACCATGAGTACTGAGCACCCAGCACCCTGAGTACTGAGCACTCAGCACCCTGAGTACTGAGCACCGAGGACCCCGAGCACTGAGCACCCAGCACCCTGAGCACTGAGCACCCGGAGGACTGAGCACCCAGCACCCTGAGCACTGAGCACCCAGCACCCTGAGCACTGAGCACCCAGCACCCTGAGCACAGAGCACGCAGCACCCCGAGCACTGAGCTCCCAGCACCCTGAGTACTGAGCACAGAGCACCCTGAGCACTGAGCACCCAGCACCCTGAGTACTGAGCACCCAGCACCCTGAGTACTGAGCAACCAGCACCCTGAGCACTGAGCACTGAGCACTGAGCACCCAGCACCCCGAGCACTGAGCACCCAGCACCCCGAGCACTGAGCACCCAGCACCCTGAGTACTGAGCACCCAACACCCAGAGTCCTGAGCACCCAGCACCCTGAGCACTGATCACCCAGCACCCTGAGTACTGAGCACCCAGCACCCTTAGTACTGAGCACCCAGCACCCTGAGCACTGAGCACTGAGCACCCAACACCCTGAGCACTGAGCACTGAGCACCCAGCACCCCGAGCACTGAGCACCCAGCACCCCGCGCACTGAGCACCCAGCACCCTGAGTACTGAGCACCCAGCACCCCGAGCACTGAGCACCCAGCACCCTGAGTACTGAGCACCCTGAGCACTGAATACCCAGCACCCTGAGGACTGAGCACCCATCACCATGAGCACTGAGCACCCAGCACCCTTAGTACTGAGCACTGACCACCCTGAGCACTGAGCACCCAGCACCCCGAGCACTGAGCACCCGGAAGCCTGAGTACTGAGCACCCAGCACCCTGAGCACTGAGCACCCTGAGAACTGAGCACCCAGCACCCTGAGCACTGAGCACTGAGCACTGAGCACCCAGCACCCTGAGCACTGAGCACTGAGCAGCCAGCACCCCGAGCACTGAGCAGCCAGCACCCTGAGCACCCAGCACCCTGAGCACTGAGCACCCTGAGAACTGAGCACCCTGAGCACTGAGCACTGAGCACCCAGCACCCTGAGTACTGAGCACCCAACACTCTGAGCACTGAGCACCCAGCACGCTGAGTACTGAGCACTGAGCACCCTGAGTACTGAGCACCCAGCACCCCGAGTACTGAGCACTGAGCACCCTGAGTACTGAGCACCCAGCACCCTGAGCACTGAGAACCCTGAGTACTGAGCACCGAGCACCCTGAGTACTGAGCACCCAGCACCCTGAGCACTGAGCACGGAGCACCCCGAGGACTTAGCACCCAGCACCCTGAGCACTGAGCACCCAGCACCTTGAGTACTGAGCACCGAGCACCCCGAGAACTGAGCACCCAGCACGCTGAATACTGAGCACCCAGCACCCTGAGCACTGAGCACCAAGCACCCCGAGCACTGAGCACCCAGCACCCTGAGCACTGAGCACCCAGCACCCTGAGTACTGAGCACCCAACACCCAGAGTCCTGAGCACCCAGCACCCTGAGCACTGAGCACCCAGCACCCTGAGTACTGAGCACCCAGCACCCTGAGTACTGAGCACCCAGCACCCTGAGCACTGAGCACTGAGCACAGAGCACCCTGAGCACTGAGCACTGAGCACCCAGCACCCCGAGCACTGAGCACCCAGCACCCCGCGCACTGAGCACCCAGCACCCTGAGCACTGAGCACCCAGCAACCTGAGTACTGAGCACCCAGCCCCATGAGTACTGAGCAACCAGCACCCTGAGTACTGAGCACTCAGCACCCTGAGTACTGAGCACCGAGCACCCCGAGCACTGAGCACCCAGCACCCTGAGCACTGAGCACCCTGAGGACTGAGTACCCAGCACCCTGAGCACTGAGCACCCAGCACCCTGAGTACTGAGCACCCAGCACCCTGAGCACTGAGCACCCAGGACCCCGAGCACTGAGCACCCAGCACCCTGAGCACTGAGCACCCAGCACCCTGAGTACTGAGCACCCAGCACCCTGAGCACTGAGCACCAAGCACCCTGAGCACTGAGCACCCAGCACCCTGAGTACTGAGCACCCAGCACCCTGAGTACTGAGTACCCAGCACCCTGAGCACTGAGCACCCAGCACCCTGAGTACTGAGCACCGAGCACCCTGAATACTTAGTACCCAGGAACCTTAGTACTGAGCACCCAGCACCCTGAGCACTGAGCACCCAGCACCCTGAGTACTGAGCACCCAGCACCACCCTCAGCACTGAGCACCCAGCACCCCGAGCACTGAGCACCAAGCACCCTGAGTACTGAGCACCCAGCACCCTGAGTACTGAGCACTGAGCACCCTGAGTACTGAGCACCCAGCACCCTGAGCACTGAGAACGGAGCACCCCGAGGACTGGGCACCCAGCACCCTGAGCACTGAGCACCCAGCACCTTGAGTACTGAGCACCGAGCACCCCGAGAACTGAGCACCCAGCACGCTGAGTACTGATCACCCAGCACCCTGAGCACTGAGCACCCAGCACCTTGAGTACTGAGCACCGAGCACCCCGAGCACTGAGCACCCAGCACGCTGAATACTGAGCACCCAGCACCCTGAGCACTGAGCACCCAGCACCCCGAGCACTGAGCACCCAGCACCCCGAGCACTGAGCACCCAGCACCCTGAGTACTGAGCACCCAACACCCAGAGTCCTGAGCACCCAGCACCCTGAGCACTGATCACACAGCACCCTGAGTACTGAGCACCCAGCACCCTGAGTACTGAGCACCCAGCACCCTGAGCACTGAGCACTGAGCACCCAACACCCTGAGCACTGAGCACCCAGCACCCCGCGCACTGAGCACCCAGCACCCTGAGCACTGAGCACCCAGCACCCTGAGTAATGAGCACCCAGCACCATGAGTACTGAGCACCCAGCACCCTGAGTACTGAGCACTCAGCACCCTGAGTACTGAGCACCGAGGACCCCGAGCACTGAGCACCCAGCACCCTGAGCACTGAGCACCCGGAGGACTGAGCACCCAGCACCCTGAGCACTGAGCACCCAGCACCCTGAGCACTGAGCACCCAGCACCCTGAGCACAGAGCACGCAGCACCCCGAGCACTGAGCTCCCAGCACCCTGAGTACTGAGCACAGAGCACCCTGAGCACTGAGCACCCAGCACCCTGAGTACTGAGCACCCAGCACCCTGAGTACTGAGCAACCAGCTCCCTGAGCACTGAGCACTGAGCACCCAGCACCCTGAGCACTGAGCACTGAGCACCCAGCACCAGAGCCCTGAGCACCCAGCACCCCGTGCACTGAGCACACAGCACCCTGAGCACTGAGCACCCAGCACCCTGAGCATTGAGCACCCAGCACCCTGAGTACTGAGCACCCAGCACCCTGAGTACTGAGCACTCAGCACCCTGAGTACTGAGCACCGAGCACCCCGAGCACTGAGCACCCAGCACCCTGAGCACTGAGCACCCGGAGGACTGAGCACCCAGCACCCTGAGCACTGAGCACCGATCACCCTGAGCAATGAGCACCCAGCACCCCGAGCACTGAGCACCCAGCACCCTGAGTACTGAGCACCCAGCACCCAGAGTACTGAGCACCCAGCACCCTGAGTACTGAGCACTGAGCACCCCGAGTACTGAGCACCCAGCACCCCGAGCACTGAGCACCCAGCACCCTGAGCACTGAGCACCCTGAGCACTGAGCACCCTGAGCACTGAGCACTGAGCACCCAGCACCCTGAGTACTGAGCACACAACACTCTGAGCACTGAGCACCCAGCACGCTGAGTACTGAGCACTGAGCACACAGCACCCTGAGTACTGAGCAACCAGCACCTCGAGCACTGAGCACCCAGCGCCCCGAGCACTGAGCACCCAGCACCCCGAGCACTGAGCACTGAGCACACTGAGCACTGAGCACCCAGCACCCCGAGTACTGAGCACTGAGCACCCTGAGTACTGAGCACCCAGCACCCCGAGTACTGAGCACCAAGCACCCTGAGCACTGAGCACCCAGCACCCTGAGTACTGAGCACCCAGCACCCTGAGTACTGAGTACCCAGCACCCTGAGCACTGAGCACCCAGCACCCTGAGTACTGAGCACCGAGCACCCTGAATACTTAGTACCCAGGAACCTTAGTACTGAGCACCCAGCACCCTGAGCACTGAGCACCCAGCACCCTGAGTACTGAGCACCCAGCACCACCCTCAGCACTGAGCACCCAGCACCCCGAGCACTGAGCACCAAGCACCCTGAGTACTGAGCACCCAGCACCCTGAGTACTGAGCACTGAGCACCCTGAGTACTGAGCACCCAGCACCCTGAGCACTGAGAACGGAGCACCCCGAGGACTGGGCACCCAGCACCCTGAGCACTGAGCACCCAGCACCTTGAGTACTGAGCACCGAGCACCCCGAGAACTGAGCACCCAGCACGCTGAGTACTGATCACCCAGCACCCTGAGCACTGAGCACCCAGCACCTTGAGTACTGAGCACCGAGCACCCCGAGCACTGAGCACCCAGCACGCTGAATACTGAGCACCCAGCACCCTGAGCACTGAGCACCCAGCACCCCGAGCACTGAGCACCCAGCACCCCGAGCACTGAGCACCCAGCACCCTGAGTACTGAGCACCCAACACCCAGAGTCCTGAGCACCCAGCACCCTGAGCACTGATCACACAGCACCCTGAGTACTGAGCACCCAGCACCCTGAGTACTGAGCACCCAGCACCCTGAGCACTGAGCACTGAGCACCCAACACCCTGAGCACTGAGCACCCAGCACCCCGCGCACTGAGCACCCAGCACCCTGAGCACTGAGCACCCAGCACCCTGAGTAATGAGCACCCAGCACCATGAGTACTGAGCACCCAGCACCCTGAGTACTGAGCACTCAGCACCCTGAGTACTGAGCACCGAGGACCCCGAGCACTGAGCACCCAGCACCCTGAGCACTGAGCACCCGGAGGACTGAGCACCCAGCACCCTGAGCACTGAGCACCCAGCACCCTGAGCACTGAGCACCCAGCACCCTGAGCACAGAGCACGCAGCACCCCGAGCACTGAGCTCCCAGCACCCTGAGTACTGAGCACAGAGCACCCTGAGCACTGAGCACCCAGCACCCTGAGTACTGAGCACCCAGCACCCTGAGTACTGAGCAACCAGCTCCCTGAGCACTGAGCACTGAGCACCCAGCACCCTGAGCACTGAGCACTGAGCACCCAGCACCACAGCCCTGAGCACCCAGCACCCCGTGCACTGAGCACACAGCACCCTGAGCACTGAGCACCCAGCACCCTGAGCATTGAGCACCCAGCACCCTGAGTACTGAGCACCCAGCACCCTGAGTACTGAGCACTCAGCACCCTGAGTACTGAGCACCGAGCACCCCGTGCACTGAGCACCCAGCACCCTGAGCACTGAGCACCCGGAGGACTGAGCACCCAGCACCCTGAGCACTGAGCACCGATCACCCTGAGCAATGAGCACCCAGCACCCCGAGCACTGAGCACCCAGCACCCTGAGTACTGAGCACCCAGCACCCAGAGTACTGAGCACCCAGCACCCTGAGTACTGAGCACTGAGCACCCCGAGTACTGAGCACCCAGCACCCCGAGCACTGAGCACCCAGCACCCTGAGCACTGAGCACCCTGAGCACTGAGCACCCTGAGCACTGAGCACTGAGCACCCAGCACCCTGAGTACTGAGCACACAACACTCTGAGCACTGAGCACCCAGCACGCTGAGTACTGAGCACTGAGCACACAGCACCCTGAGTACTGAGCAACCAGCACCTCGAGCACTGAGCACCCAGCGCCCCGAGCACTGAGCACCCAGCACCCCGAGCACTGAGCACTGAGCACACTGAGCACTGAGCACCCAGCACCCCGAGTACTGAGCACTGAGCACCCTGAGTACTGAGCACCCAGCACCCCGAGTACTGAGCACTGAGCACCCTGAGCACTGAGAATCCGGAGTACTGAGCACGGAGCAACCTGAGTACTGAACACCCAGCACCCTGTGCACTGAGCACGGAGCACCCCGAGGAGTGAGCACCCAGCACCCTGAGCACTGAGCACCCAGCACCTTGAGTACTGAGCACCGAGCACCCCGAGCACTGAGCACCCAGCACGCTGAATACTGATCACCCAGCACCCTGAGCACTGAGCACCCAGCACCTTGAGTACTGAGCACCGAGCACTCCGAGCACTGAGCACCCAGCACGCTGAATACTGAGCACCCAGCACCCTGAGCACTGAGCACCCAGCACCCCGAGCACTGAGCACCAAGCACCCCGAGCACTGAGCACCCAGCACCCTGAGTACTGAGCACCCAACACCCAGAGTCCTGAGCACCCAGCACCCTGAGCACTGATCACCCAGCACCCTGCGTACTGAGCACCCAGCACCCTGAGTACTGAGCACCCAGCACCCTGAGCACTGAGCACTGAGCACCCAACACCCTGAGCACTGAGCACTGAGAACCCAGCACCCCGCGCACTGAGCACCCAGCACCCTGAGCACTGAGCACCCAGCACCCTGAGTACTGAGCACCCAACACCATGAGTACTGAGCACCCAGCACCCTGAGTACTGAGCACTCAGCACCCTGAGTACTGAGCACCGAGGACCCCGAGCACTGAGCACCCAGCACCCTGAGCACTGAGCACCCGGAGGACTGAGCACCCAGCACCCTGAGCACTGAGCACCCAGCACCCTGAGCACTGAGCACCCAGCACCCTGAGCACAGAGCACGCAGCACCCCGAGCACTGAGCTCCCAGCACCCTGAGTACTGAGCACAGAGCACCCTGAGCACTGAGCACCCAGCACCCTGAGTACTGAGCACCCAGCACCCTGAGTACTGAGCAACCAGCACCCTGAGCACTGAGCACTGAGCACCCAGCACCCTGAGCACTGAGCACTGAGCACCCAGCACCACAGCACTGAGCACCCAGCACCCCGAGCACTGAGCACCCAGCATCCTGAGCACTGAGCACCCAGCACCCTGAGCATTGAGCACCCAGCACCCTGAGTACTGAGCACCCAGCACCCTGAGTACTGAGCACCCAGCACCCTGAGTACTGAGCACTCAGCACCCTGAGTACTGAGCACTGAGCACCCCGAGCACTGAGCACCCAGCACCCTGAGCACTGAGCACGCGGAGGACTGAGCACCCAGCACCCTGAGCACTGAGCACCGATCACCCTGAGCACTGAGCACCCAGCACCCCGAGCACTGAGCACCCAGCACCCTGAGTACTGAGCACCCAGCACCCAGAGTACTGAGCACCCAGCACCCTGAGTACTGAGCACTGAGCACCCCGAGTACTGAGCACCCAGCACCCCGAGCACTGAGCACCCAGCACTCTGAGCACTGAGCACCCTGAGCACTGAGCACCCTGAGCACTGAGCACTGAGCACCCAGCACCCTGAGTACTGAGCACCCAACACTCTGAGCACTGAGCACCCAGCACGCTGAGTACTGAGCACTGAGCACACAGCACCCTGTGTACTGAGCAACCAGCACCTCGAGCACTGAGCACCCTGCGCCCCGAGCACTGAGCACCCAGCACCCCGAGCACTGAGCACTGAGCACACTGAGCACTGAGCACCCAGCACCCCGAGTACTGAGCACTGAGCACCCTGAGTACTGAGCACCCAGCACCCCGAGTACTGAGCACTGAGCACCCTGAGCACTGAGAACCCGGAGTACTGAGCACCGAGCAACCTGAGTACTGAACACCCAGCACCCTGAGCACTGAGCACGGAGCACCCCGTGGAGTGAGCACCCAGCATCCTGAGCACTGAGCACAGAGCACCTTGAGTACTGAGCACCGAGCACCCGAGCACTGAGCACCCAGCACGCTGAATACTGAGCACCCAGCACCCTGAGCACTGAGCACTCAGCACCCCGAGCACTGAGCACCCAGCACCCCGAGCACTGAGCACCCAGCACCCTGAGTACTGAGCACCCAACACCCAGAGTCCTGACCACCCAGCACCCTGAGCACTGATCACCCAGCACCCTGAGTACTGAGCACCCAGCACCCTGAGTAGTGAGCACCCAGCACCCTGAGCACTGAGCACCCAACACCCTGAGCACTGAGCACTGAGCACCCAGCACCCCGAGCACTGAGCACCCAGCACCCCGCGCACTGAGCACCCAGCACCCCGAGTACTGAGCACCCAGCACCCTGAGTACTGAGCACCCAGCACCCTGAGCACTGAGCACCCGGAGGACTGAGCACCCAGCACCCTGAGCACTGAGCACCGATCACCCAGAGCACTGAGCACCCAGCACCCCGAGCACTGTGCACCCAGCAAACTGAGTACTGAGCACCCAGCACCCCGAGTACTGAGCACCCAGCACCCTGAGTACTGAGCACCCAGCACCCCGAGCACTGAGCACACAGCACCCTGATTACTGAGCACCCTGAGTACTGAGCACTGAGCATCGAGCACCCTGAGTACTGAGCACCCTGAGGACTGAGCACCCATCACCCTGAGCACTGAGCACCCAGCACCCTTAGTACTGAGCACTGATCACCCTGAGGACTGAGCACCCAGCACCCCGAGCACTGAGCACCCAGAACCCTGAGTACTGAGCACCCAGCACCCTGAGCACTGAGCACCGAGCACCCTGAGTACTGAACACCCAGCACCCTGAGCACTGAGCACTGAGCACTGAGCACCCAGCACCCTGAGCACTGAGCACTGAGCACCCAGCACCCCGAGCACTGAGCAGCCAGCACCCTGAGCACCCAGCACCCTGAGCACTGAGCACCCTGAGAACTGAGCACCCTGAGCACTGAGCACTGAGCACCCAGCACCCTGAGTACTGAGCACCCAACACTCTGAGCACTGAGCACCCAGCACGCTGAGTACTGAGCACTGAGCACACAGCACCCTGTGTACTGAGCAACCAGCACCTCGAGCACTGAGCACCCACCGCCCCGAGCACTGAGCACCCAGCACCCCGAGCACTGAGCACTGAGCACCCTGAGCACTGAGCACCCAGCACCCCGAGTACTGAGCACTGAGCACCCTGAGTACTGAGCACCCAGCACCCCGAGTACTGAGCACTGAGCACCCTGAGTACTGAGCACCCAGCACCCTGAGCACTGAGCACCCTGAGTACTGAGCACCCAGCACCCTGAGCACTGAGAACCCTGAGTACTGAGCACCGAGCACCCTGAGTACTGAGCACACATCACCCTGAGCACTGAGCACCCAGCACCCTGAGCACTGAGCACCCAACACCCAGAGTACTGAGCACCCAGCACCCTGAGCACTGAGCACCCAGCACCTTGAGTACTGAGCACCGAGCACCCCGAGAACTGATCACCCAGCACGCTGAATACTGAGCACCCAGCACCCTGAGCACTGAGCACCAAGCACCCCGAGCACTGAGCACCCAGCACCCCGAGCACTGAGTACCCAGCACCCTGAGTACTGAGCACCCAACACCCAGAGTCCTGAGCACCCAGCACCCTGAGCACTGAGCACCCAGCACCCTGAGTACTGAGCACCCAGCACCCTGAGTACTGAGCACCCAGCACCCTGAGCACTGAGCACTGAGCACAGGACACCCTGAGCACTGAGCACTGAGCACCCAGCACACCGAGCACTGAGCACCCAGCACCCCGCGCACTGAGCACCCAGCACCCTGAGCACTGAGCACCCAGCACCCTGAGTACTGAGCACCCAGCACCATGAGTACTGAGCACCCAGCACCCTGAGTACTGAGCACTCAGCACCCTGAGTACTGAGCACCGAGCACCCCGAGCACTGAGCACCCAGCACCCTGAGCACTGAGCACCCTGAGGACTGAGTACCCAGCACCCTGAGCACTGAGCACCCAGCACCCTGAGTACTGAGCACCCAGCACCCTGAGCACTGAGCACCCAGGACCCTGAGCACTGAGCACCCAGCACCCTGAGCACTGAGCACCCAGCACCCTGAGTACTGAGCACCCAGCACCCTGAGCACTGAGCACCAAGCACCCTGAGCACTGAGCACCCAGCACCCTGAGTACTGAGCACCCAGCACCCTGAGTACTGAGTACCCAGCACCCTGGGCACTGAGCACCCAGCACCCTGAGTACTGAGCACCGAGCACCCTGAATACTTAGTACCCAGGAACCTTAGTACTGAGCACCCAGCACCCTGAGCACTGAGCACCCAGCACCCTGAGTACTGAGCACCCAGCACCACCCTCAGCACTGAGCACCCAGCACCCCGAGCACTGAGCACCCAGCACCCTGAGTACTGAGCACCCAGCACCCTGAGTACTGAGCACTGAGCACCCTGAGTACTGAGCACCCAGCACCCTGAGCACTGAGAACGGAGCACCCCGAGGACTGGGCACCCAGCACCCTGAGCACTGAGCACCCAGCACCTTGAGTACTGAGCACCGAGCACCCCGAGAACTGAGCACCCAGCACGCTGAATACTGATCACCCAGCACCCTGAGCACTGAGCACCCAGCACCCCGAGCACTGAGCACCCAGCACCCCGAGCACTGAGCACGGAGCACCCCGAGGAGTGAGCACCCAGCACCCTGAGCACTGAGCACCCAGCACCTTGAGTACTGAGCACCGAGCACCCCGAGCACTGAGCACCCAGCACGCTGAATACTGAGCACCCAGCACCCTGAGCACTGAGCACCCAGCACCCCGAGCACTGAGCACCCAGCACCCCGAGCACTGAGCACCCAGCACCCTGAGTACTGAGCACCCAACACCCAGAGTCCTGAGCACCCAGCACCCTGAGCACTGATCACCCAGCACCCTGAGTACTGAGCACCCAGCACCCTGAGTACTGAGCACCCAGCACCCTGAGCACTGAGCACTGAGCACCCAACACCCTGAGAACTGAGCACTGAGAACCCAGCACCCCGCGCACTGAGCACCCAGCACCCTGAGCACTGAGCACCCAGCACCCTGAGTACTGAGCACCCAGCACCATGAGTACTGAGCACCCAGCACCCTGAGTACTGAGCAATCAGCACCCTGAGTACTGAGCACCGAGGACCCCGAGCACTGAGCACCCAGCACCCTGAGCACTGAGCACCCGGAGGACTGAACACCCAGCACCCTGAGCACTGAGCACCGATCACCCTGAGCACTGAGCACCCAGCACCCCGAGCACTGAGCACCCAGCACCCTGAGTACTGAGCACCCAGCACCCCGAGTACTGAGCACCCAGCACCCTGAGTACTGAGCACCCATCACCCCGAGCACTGAGCACCCAGCACCCTGAGCACTGAGAACCCTGAGTACTGAGCACCGAGCACCCTGAGTACTGAGCACACATCACCCTGAGCACTGAGCACCCAGCACCCTGAGCACTGAGCACCCAACACCCAGAGTACTGAGCACCCAGCACCCTGAGCACTGAGCACCCAGCACCTTGAGTACTGAGCACCGAGCACCCCGAGAACTGATCACCCAGCACGCTGAATACTGAGCACCCAGCACCCTGAGCACTGAGCACCAAGCACCCCGAGCACTGAGCACCCAGCACCCCGAGCACTGAGTACCCAGCACCCTGAGTACTGAGCACCCAACACCCAGAGTCCTGAGCACCCAGCACCCTGAGCACTGAGCACCCAGCACCCTGAGGACTGAGCACCCAGCACCCTGAGTACTGAGCACCCAGCACCCTGAGCACTGAGCACTGAGCACAGGACACCCTGAGCACTGAGCACTGAGCACCCAGCACCCCGAGCACTGAGCACCCAGCACCCCGCGCACTGAGCACCCAGCACCCTGAGCACTGAGCACCCAGCACCCTGAGTACTGAGCACCCAGCACCATGAGTACTGAGCACCCAGCACCCTGAGTACTGAGCACTCAGCACCCTGAGTACTGAGCACCGAGCACCCCGAGCACTGAGCACCCAGCACCCTGAGCACTGAGCACCCTGAGGACTGAGTACCCAGCACCCTGAGCACTGAGCACCCAGCACCCTGAGTACTGAGCACCCAGCACCCTGAGCACTGAGCACCCAGGACCCTGAGCACTGAGCACCCAGCACCCTGAGCACTGAGCACCCAGCACCCTGAGTACTGAGCACCCAGCACCCTGAGCACTGAGCACCAAGCACCCTGAGCACTGAGCACCCAGCACCCTGAGTACTGAGCACCCAGCACCCTGAGTACTGAGTACCCAGCACCCTGGGCACTGAGCACCCAGCACCCTGAGTACTGAGCACCGAGCACCCTGAATACTTAGTACCCAGGAACCTTAGTACTGAGCACCCAGCACCCTGAGCACTGAGCACCCAGCACCCTGAGTACTGAGCACCCAGCACCACCCTCAGCACTGAGCACCCAGCACCCCGAGCACTGAGCACCCAGCACCCTGAGTACTGAGCACCCAGCACCCTGAGTACTGAGCACTGAGCACCCTGAGTACTGAGCACCCAGCACCCTGAGCACTGAGAACGGAGCACCCCGAGGACTGGGCACCCAGCACCCTGAGCACTGAGCACCCAGCACCTTGAGTACTGAGCACCGAGCACCCCGAGAACTGAGCACCCAGCACGCTGAATACTGATCACCCAGCACCCTGAGCACTGAGCACCCAGCACCCCGAGCACTGAGCACCCAGCACCCCGAGCACTGAGCACGGAGCACCCCGAGGAGTGAGCACCCAGCACCCTGAGCACTGAGCACCCAGCACCTTGAGTACTGAGCACCGAGCACCCCGAGCACTGAGCACCCAGCACGCTGAATACTGAGCACCCAGCACCCTGAGCACTGAGCACCCAGCACCCCGAGCACTGAGCACCCAGCACCCCGAGCACTGAGCACCCAGCACCCTGAGTACTGAGCACCCAACACCCAGAGTCCTGAGCACCCAGCACCCTGAGCACTGATCACCCAGCACCCTGAGTACTGAGCACCCAGCACCCTGAGTACTGAGCACCCAGCACCCTGAGCACTGAGCACTGAGCACCCAATACCCTGAGCACTGAGCACTGAGCACCCAGCACCCCGCGCACTGAGCACCCAGCACCCTGAGCACTGAGCACCCAGCACCCTGAGTACTGAGCACCCAGCACCATGAGTACTGAGCACCCAGCACCCTGAGTACTGAGCAATCAGCACCCTGAGTACTAAGCACCGAGGACCCCGAGCACTGAGCACCCAGCACCCTGAGCACTGAGCACTGAGCACAGGACACCCTGAGCACTGAGCACTGAGCACCCAGCACCCCGAGCACTGAGCACCCAGCACCCCGCGCACTGAGCACCCAGCACCCTGAGCACTGAGCACCCAGCACCCTGAGTACTGAGCACCCAGCACCATGAGTACTGAGCACCCAGCACCCTGAGTACTGAGCACTCAGCACCCTGAGTACTGAGCACCGAGCACCCCGAGCACTGAGCACCCAGCACCCTGAGCACTGAGCACCCTGAGGACTGAGTACCCAGCACCCTGAGCACTGAGCACCCAGCACCCTGAGTACTGAGCACCCAGCACCCTGAGCACTGAGCACCCAGGACCCTGAGCACTGAGCACCCAGCACCCTGAGCACTGAGCACCCAGCACCCTGAGTACTGAGCACCCAGCACCCTGAGCACTGAGCACCAAGCACCCTGAGCACTGAGCACCCAGCACCCTGAGTACTGAGCACCCAGCACCCTGAGTACTGAGTACCCAGCACCCTGGGCACTGAGCACCCAGCACCCTGAGTACTGAGCACCGAGCACCCTGAATACTTAGTACCCAGGAACCTTAGTACTGAGCACCCAGCACCCTGAGCACTGAGCACCCAGCACCCTGAGTACTGAGCACCCAGCACCACCCTCAGCACTGAGCACCCAGCACCCCGAGCACTGAGCACCCAGCACCCTGAGTACTGAGCACCCAGCACCCTGAGTACTGAGCACTGAGCACCCTGAGTACTGAGCACCCAGCACCCTGAGCACTGAGAACGGAGCACCCCGAGGACTGGGCACCCAGCACCCTGAGCACTGAGCACCCAGCACCTTGAGTACTGAGCACCGAGCACCCCGAGAACTGAGCACCCAGCACGCTGAATACTGATCACCCAGCACCCTGAGCACTGAGCACCCAGCACCCCGAGCACTGAGCACCCAGCACCCCGAGCACTGAGCACGGAGCACCCCGAGGAGTGAGCACCCAGCACCCTGAGCACTGAGCACCCAGCACCTTGAGTACTGAGCACCGAGCACCCCGAGCACTGAGCACCCAGCACGCTGAATACTGAGCACCCAGCACCCTGAGCACTGAGCACCCAGCACCCCGAGCACTGAGCACCCAGCACCCCGAGCACTGAGCACCCAGCACCCTGAGTACTGAGCACCCAACACCCAGAGTCCTGAGCACCCAGCACCCTGAGCACTGATCACCCAGCACCCTGAGTACTGAGCACCCAGCACCCTGAGTACTGAGCACCCAGCACCCTGAGCACTGAGCACTGAGCACCCAACACCCTGAGCACTGAGCACTGAGCACCCAGCACCCCGCGCACTGAGCACCCAGCACCCTGAGCACTGAGCACCCAGCACCCTGAGTACTGAGCACCCAGCACCATGAGTACTGAGCACCCAGCACCCTGAGTACTGAGCAATCAGCACCCTGAGTACTGAGCACCGAGGACCCCGAGCACTGAGCACCCAGCACCCTGAGCACTGAGCACCCGGAGGACTGAACACCCAGCACCCTGAGCACTGAGCACCGATCACCCGGAGCACTGAGCACCCAGCACCCCGAGCACTGAGCACCCAGCACCCTGAGTACTGAGCACCCAGCACCCCGAGTACTGAGCACCCAGCACCCTGAGTACTGAGCACCCATCACCCCGAGCACTGAGCACCCAGCACCCTGAGTACTGAGCACCCTGAGTACTGAGCACTGAGCACCGAGCACCCTGAATACTGAGCACCCTGAGGACTGAGCACCCAGCACCCTGAGCACTGAGCACCCAGCACCCTTAGTACTGAGCACTGATCACCCTGAGCACTGAGCACCCAGCACCCCGAGCACTGAGCACCCAGAACCCTGAGTACTGAGCACCCAGCACCCTGAGCACTGAGCACCGAGCACCCTGAGTACTGAACACCCAGCACCCTGAGCACTGAGCACTGAGCACCCAGCACCCTGAGCACTGAGCACTGAGCACCCAGCACCCCGAGCACTGAGCACCCAGCACCCTGAGCACCCAGCACCCTGAGCACTGAGCACCCTGAGCACTGAGCACCCTGAGCACTGAGCACTGAGCACCCAGCACCCTGAGTACTGAGCACCCTACACTCTGAGCACTGAGCACCCAGCACGCTGAGTACTGAGCACTGAGCACACAGCACCCTGAGTACTGAGCAACCAGAACCTCGAGCACTGAGCACCCAGCGCCCCGAGCACTGAGCACCCAGCACCCCGAGCACTGAGCACTGAGCACACTGAGCACTGAGCACCCAGCACCCCGAGTACTGAGCACTGAGCACCCTGAGTACTGAGCACCCAGCACCCCGAGTACTGAGCACTGAGCACCCTGAGTACTGAGCACCGAGCACCCTGACTACTGAGCACCCAGCACCCTGAGCACTGAGCACGTAGCACCCCGAGGACTGAGCACCCAGCACCCTGAGCACTGAGCACCCAGCACCTTGAGTACTGAGCACCGAGCACCCCGAGAACTGAGCACCCAGCACGCTGAATACTGAGCACCCAGCACCCTGAGCACTGAGCACCAAGCACCCTGAGTACTGAGCAATCAGCACCCTGAGTACTGAGCACCGAGGACCCCGAGCACTGAGCACCCAGCACCCTGAGTACTGAGCACCCAGCACCCTGAGCACTGAGCACTGAGCACCCAACACCCTGAGCACTGAGCACTGAGCACCCAGCACCCCGAGCACTGAGCACCCAGCACCCCGCGCACTGAGCACCCAGCACCCTGAGCACTGAGCACCCAGCACCCTGAGTACTGAGCACCCAGCACCATGAGTACTGAGCACCCAGCACCCTGAGTACTGAGCACTCAGCACCCTGAGTACTGAGCACCGAGCACCCCGAGCACTGAGCACCCATCACCCCGAGCACTGAGCACCCAGCACCCTGAGTACTGAGCACCCAGCACCCTGAGTACTGAGCACTGAGCACCCTGAGTACTGAGCACCCAGCACCCTGAGCACTGAGAACGGAGCACCCCGAGGACTGGGCACCCAGCACCCTGAGCACTGAGCACCCAGCACCTTGAGTACTGAGCACCGAGCACCCCGAGAACTGAGCACCCAGCACGCTGAATACTGAGCACCCAGCACCCTGAGCACTGATCACCCAGCACCCCGAGCACTGAGCACCCAGCACCCCGAGCACTGAGCACCCAGCACCCTGAGTACTGAGCACCCAACACCCAGAGTCCTGAGCACCCAGCACCCTGAGCACTGAGCACCCAGCACCCTGTGTACTGAGCACCCAGCACCCTGAGTACTGAGCACCCAGCACCCTGAGCACTGAGCACTGAGCACCCAACACCCAGAGCACTGAGCACTGAGCACCCAGCACCCCGAGCACTGAGCACCCAGCACCCTGAGCACTGAGCACCCAGCACCCTGAGTACTGAGCACCCAGCACCACGAGTACTGAGCACCCAGCACCCTGAGTACTGAGCACTCAGCACCCTGAGTACTGAGCACCGAGCACCCCGAGCACTGAGCACCCAGCACCCTGAGCACTGAGCACCCTGAGGACTGAATACCCAGCACCCTGAGCACTGAGCACCCAGCACCCTGAGTACTGAGCACCGATCACCCTGAGCACTGAGCACCCAGGACCCCGAGCATTGAGCACCCAGCACCCTGAGTACAGAGCACCCAGCACCCCGAGTACTGAGCACCCAGCACCCCGAGCACTGAGCAGCCAGCACCCTGAGTACTGAGCACCCTGAGTACTGAGCACCGATCACCCTGAGCACTGAGCACCCAGCACGCTGAGTACTGAGCACCCAGCACCCTGAGCAGTGAGCACCAAGCACCCTGAGCACTGAGCACCCAGCACCCTGAGTACTGAGCACCCAGCCCCCTGAGTACTGAGTGCCCAGCACCCTGAGCACTGAGCACCCAGCACCCTGAGTACTGAGCACCGAGCACCCTGAATACTGAGCACACAGGACGCTTAGTACTGAGCACCCAGCACCCTGAGCACTGAGCACCCAGCACCCTGAGTACTGAGCACTGAGCACCCCGAGTACTGAGCACCCAGCACCCCGAGAATGAGCACCCAGCACCCTGAATACTGAGATCCGAGCACCCTGAGTACTGAGCACCCAGCACCCTGAGTACTGAGCCCCCAGCACCCTGAGTACTGAGCACCCAGCACCCCGAGCACTGAGCACCCAGCACCCGGAGAATGAGCACCCAGCACCCTGAGTACTGAGCACCCAGCACCCTGAGTACTGAGCACTAAGCACCCAGAGCACTGAGCACCCAGCACCCCGAGCACTGAGTACTGAGCACCCAGCACCCTGAGTACTGAGCACCGAGCTCCCCGAGCACTGAGCACCCTGAGTACTGAGCACCCAGCACCCCGATCACTGAGCACCCAGCACCCTGAGCACTGATCACCCAGCACCCTGAGCACTGAGCACCCAGCACCCTGAGTACTGAGCACCCAACAACCAGAGTACTGAGCACCCAGCACCCTGAGCACTGAGCACCCAGCACCCTGAGTACTGAGCACCCAGCACCCTGAGTACTGAGCACCCAGCACCCTGAGCACTGAGCACTGAGCACCCAACACCCTGAGCACTGAGCACTGAGCACCCAGCACCCCGAGCACTGAGCACCCAGCACCCCGAGCACTGAGCACCCAGCACCCTGAGCACTGAGCACCCAGCACCCTGAGCACTGAGCACCCAGCCCCCTGAGTACTGAGCACCCAGCACCATGAGTACTGAGCACCCAGCACCCTGAGTACTGAGCACTCAGCACCCTGAGTACTGAGCACCGAGCACCCCGAGCACTGAGCACCCAGCACCCTGAGCACTGAGCACCCTGAGGACTGCGCACCCAGCACCCTGAGCACTGAGCACCCAGCACCCTGAGTACTGAGCACCTATCACCCTGGGCACTGAGCACCCAGGACCCCGAGCACTGAGCACCCAGCACCCTGAGCACTGAGCACCCAGCACCCCGAGTACTGAGCACCCAGCACCCCGAGTACTGAGCACCGAGCACCCCGAGCACTGAACACCCAGCACCCTGAGTACTGAGCACCCAGCACCCTGAGTACTGATCACTGAGCACCCCTGGTACTGAGCACCCAGCACCCCGAGCACTGAGCACCTTGCAACCTGATTACTGAGAACAGATCACCCTGAGTACTGAGCACCCAGCACCCTGAGTACTGAGCCCCCAGCACCCTGAGTACTGAGCACCCAGCACCCCGAGCACTGAGCACCCAGCACCCCGATAATGTGCACCCAGCACCCTGAGTACTGAGAACCGAGCACCCTGAGTAGTGAGCACCCAGCACCCTGAGTACTGAGCCCCCAGCACCCTGAGTACTGAGCACCCAGCACCCCGAGCACTGAGCACCCAGCACCCCGATAATGTGCACCCAGCACCCTGAGTACTGAGAACCGAGCACCCTGAGTACTGAGCACCCAGCACCACGAGCACTGAGCACCCAGCACCCCGAGAATGAGCACCCAGCACCCTGAGTACTGAGCACCCAGCACCCTGAGTACTGAGCACTAAGCACCCCGAGCACTGAGCGCCCAGCAGCCCGAGCACTGAGCACCCAGGACCCCGAGCACTGAGTACTGAGCACCCTGCACCCTGAGTACTGAGCACCGAGCTCCCCGAGCACTGAGCACCCTGAGCACTGAGCACCCAGCACCCTGAGCACTGAGCACCCAGCACCCTGAGTACTGAGCACCCAGCACGCTGAGTACTGAGCAACCAGCACCCCGAGCACTGAGCACCCAGCACCCTGAGTACTGAGCACTGAGCACCCAGCACCCCGAGCACTGAGCACCCAGCACCCTGTGTACTGAGCACTGAGCACCCTGAGTACTATGCACCCAGCACCCTGAGTACTGAGCACCCAGGACCCTGAGCACTGAGCACCGAGCACCCCGAGCACTGAGCACCCAGCACCCTGAGCACTCAGCACCCAGCACCCCGAGCACTGAGCACCCAGCACCCTGAGCACTGAGCACCCAGCACCCTGAGCATGGAGCACCCCGAGGACTGAGCACGCAGCACCCTGAGAACTGAGCACCCAGCACCTTGAGTACTGAGCACCGAGCACCTCGAGCACTAAGCACCCAGCACCCTGAGTACTGAGCACCCAGCACCCTGAGTACTGAGCACCCAGCACCCCGAGCACGTAGCACCCAGCACCCTGAGTACTGAGCACCCAACACCCAGAGTACTGAGCACCCAGCACCCCGAGTACTGAGCACCCAGCACCCCGAGCACTGAGCACCCAGCGCCCCGAGCACTGAGCACCCAGCACCCCGAGCACTGAGCACTGAGCACCCTGAGCACTGAGTACTGAGCACTGAGCACCCTGAGTACTGAGCACCCAGCACCCCGAGTACTGAGCACCCAGCACCCCGAGCACTGAGCACCCAGCGCCCCGAGCACTGAGCACCCAGCACCCCGAGCACTGAGCACTGAGCACCCTGAGCACTGAGCAAACAGCACCCCGAGTACTGAGCACTGAGCACCCTGAGTACTGAGCACCAAGCACTCCGAGTACTGAGCACTGAGCATCCTGAGTACTGAGCACCCAGCACCCTGAGCACTTAGCACCCAGCACCCTGAGTAATGAGCACTGAGAACCCTGAGTACTGAGCCCCGAGCACCCTGAGTACTGAGCACCCAGCACCCTGATCACTGAGCACGGAGCACCCCGAGGACTGAGCACCCGGCACCCTGAGCACTGAGCACCCAGCACCTTGAGTTCTGAGCACCGAGCACCCCGAGCACTGAGCACCCAGCACCCTGAGTACTGAGCACCCAGCACCCTGAGCACAGAGCACCAAGCACCCTGAGCACTGAGCACGCAGCACCCCGAGCACTGAGAAACCAGCACCCTGAGTACTGAGCACAGAGCACCCTGAGCACTGAGCACCCAACACTCTGAGCACTGAGCACCCAGCACGCTGAGTACTGAGCACTGAGCACACAGCACCCTGAGTACTGAGCATCCAGCACCTCGAGCACTGAGCACCCAGCGCCCCGAGCACTGAGCACCCAGCACCCCGAGCACTGAGCACTGAGCACACTGAGCACTGAGCACCCAGCACCCTGAGTACTGAGCACTGAGCACCCTGAGTACTGAGCACCCAGCACCCTGAGCACTGAGAACCCTGAGTACTGAGCACCGAGCACCCTGAGTACTGAGCACCCAACACTCTGAGCACTGAGCACGGAGCACCCCGAGGACTGAGCACCCAGCACCCTGAGCACTGATTACTCAGCACCTTGAGTACTGAGCACCGAGCACCCCGAGCACTGAGCACCCAGCACCCTGAATACTGAGCACCCAGCACCCTGAGCACTGAGCACCCAGCACCCGGAGCACTGAGCACCCAGCACCCCGAGCACTGAGCACCCAGCACCCTGAGTACTGAGCACCCAACACCCAGAGTCCTGAGCACCCAGCACCCTGAGCACTGAGCACCCAGCACCCTGAGTACTGAGCTCCCAGGACCCTGAGTACTGAGCACCCAGCACCCTGAGCACTGAGCACTGAGCACCGAACAAACTGAGCACTGAGCACTGAGCAGCCAGCACCCCGAGCACTGAGCACCCAGCACCCCGAGCACTGAGCACCCAGCACCCTGAGCACTGAGCACACAGCACCCTGAGCACTGAGCACTCAGCACCCTGAGTACTGAGCACCGAGCACCCCGAGCACTGAGCACCCAGCACCCTGAGCACTGAGCACCATGAGCACTGAGCACCCAGGACCCCGAGCACTGAGCACCCAGCACCCTGAGTACAGAGCACCCAGCTCCCCGAGTACTGAGCACCCAGCACAGCGAGCACTGAGCAGCCAGCACCCTGAGTACTGAGCACCCTGAGTACGGAGCACCGATCACACTGAGCACTGAGCACCCAGCACCCCGAGCACTGAGCACCCAGCACCCCGCGCACTGAGCACCCAGTACCGCGAGTACTGAGCACCCAGCACCCTGAGTACTGAGCACCCAGCACCCTGAGCACTGAGCACCCGGAGGACTGAGCACCCAGCACCCTGAGCACTGAGCACCGATCACCCAGAGCACTGAGCACCCAGCACCCCGAGCACTGAGCACCCAGCAAACTGAGTACTGAGCACCCAGCACCCCGAGTACTGAGCACCCAGCACCCTGAGTACTGAGCACCCAGCACCCCGAGCACTGAGCACCCAGCACCCAGAGTACTGAGCACCCTGAGTACTGAGCACTGAGCATCGAGCACCCTGAGTACTGAGCACCCTGAGGACTGAGCACCCATCACCCTGAGCACTGAGCACCCAGCACCCTTAGTACTGAGCACTGATCACCCTGAGGACTGAGCACCCAGCACCCCGAGCACTGAGCACCCAGAACCCTGAGTACTGAGCACTCAGCACCCTGAGCACTGAGCACCGAGCACCCTGAGTACTGAACACCCAGCACCCTGAGCACTGAGCACTGAGCACTGAGCACCCAGTACCCTGAGCACTGAGCACTGAGCACCCAGCACCCCGAGCACTGAGCAGCCAGCACCCTGAGCACCCAGCACCCTGAGCACTGAGCACCCTGAGAACTGAGCACCCTGAGCACTGAGCACTGAGCACCCAGCACCCTGAGTACTGAGCACCCAACACTCTGAGCACTGAGCACCCAGCACGCTGAGTACTGAGCACTGAGCACACAGCACCCTGTGTACTGAGCAACCAGCACCTCGAGCACTGAGCACCCACCGCCCCGAGCACTGAGCACCCAGCACCCCGAGCACTGAGCACTGAGCACCCTGAGCACTGAGCACCCAGCACCCCGAGTACTGAGCACTGAGCACCCTGAGTACTGAGCACCCAGCACCCCGAGTACTGAGCACTGAGCACCCTGAGTACTGAGCACCCAGCACCCTGAGCACTGAGCACCCTGAGTACTGAGCACCCAGCACCCTGAGCACTGAGCACCCAACACCCAGAGTACTGAGCACCCAGCACCCTGAGCACTGAGCACCCAGCACCTTGAGTACTGAGCACCCAGCACCCCGAGAACTGATCACCCAGCACGTGGAATACTGAGCACCCAGCACCCTGAGCACTGAGCACCAAGCACCCCGAGCACTGAGCACCCAGCACCCCGAGCACTGAGTACCCAGCACCCTGAGTACTGAGCACCCAACACCCAGAGTCCTGAGCACCCAGCACCCTGAGCACTGAGCACCCAGCACCCTGAGTACTGAGCACCCAGCACCCTGAGTACTGAGCACCCAGCACCCTGAGCACTGAGCACTGAGCACAGGACACCCTGAGCACTGAGCACCCAGCACCCCGAGCACTGAGCACCCAGCACCCCGCGCACTGAGCACCCAGCACCCTGAGCACTGAGCACCCAGCACCCTGAGTACTGAGCACCCAGCACCATGAGTACTGAGCACCCAGCACCCTGAGTACTGAGCACTCAGCACCCTGAGTACTGAGCACCGAGCACCCCGAGCACTGAGCACCCAGCACCCTGAGCACTGAGCACCCTGAGGACTGAGTACCCAGCACCCTGAGCACTGAGCACCCAGCACCCTGAGTACTGAGCACCCAGCACCCTGAGCACTGAGCACCCAGGACCCTGAGCACTGAGCACCCAGCACCTTGAGCACTGAGCACCCAGCACCCTGAGTACTGAGCACCCAGCACCCTGAGCACTGAGCACCAAGCACCCTGAGCACTGAGCACCCAGCACCCTGAGTACTGAGCACCCAGCACCCTGAGTACTGAGTACCCAGCACCCTGGGCACTGAGCACCCAGCACCCTGAGTACTGAGCACCGAGCACCCTGAATACTTAGTACCCAGGAACCTTAGTACTGAGCACCCAGCACCCTGAGCACTGAGCACCCAGCACCCTGAGTACTGAGCACCCAGCACCACCCTCAGCACTGAGCACCCAGCACCCCGAGCACTGAGCACCCAGCACCCTGAGTACTGAGCACCCAGCACCCTGAGTACTGAGCACTGAGCACCCTGAGTACTGAGCACCCAGCACCCTGAGCACTGAGAACGGAGCACCCCGAGGACTGGGCACCCAGCACCCTGAGCACTGAGCACCCAGCACCTTGAGTACTGAGCACCGAGCACCCCGAGAACTGAGCACCCAGCACGCTGAATACTGATCACCCAGCACCCTGAGCACTGAGCACCCAGCACCCCGAGCACTGAACACCCAGCACCCCGAGCACTGAGCACGGAGCACCCCGAGGAGTGAGCACCCAGCACCCTGAGCACTGAGCACCCAGCACCTTGAGTACTGAGCACCGAGCACCCCGAGCACTGAGCACCCAGCACGCTGAATACTGAGCACCCAGCACCCTGAGCACTGAGCACCCAGCACCCCGAGCACTGAGCACCCAGCACCCCGAGCACTGAGCACCCAGCACCCTGAGTACTGAGCACCCAACACCCAGAGTCCTGAGCACCCAGCACCCTGAGCACTGATCACCCAGCACCCTGAGTACTGAGCACCCAGCACCCTGAGTACTGAGCACCCAGCACCCTGAGCACTGAGCACTGAGCACCCAACACCCTGAGCACTGAGCACTGAGCACCCAGCACCCCGCGCACTGAGCACCCAGCACCCTGAGCACTGAGCACCCAGCACCCTGAGTACTGAGCACCCAGCACCATGAGTACTGAGCACCCAGCACCCTGAGTACTGAGCAATCAGCACCCTGAGTACTGAGCACCGAGGACCCCGAGCACTGAGCACCCAGCACCCTGAGCACTGAGCACCCGGAGGACTGAACACCCAGCACCCTGAGCACTGAGCACCGATCACCCTGAGCACTGAGCACCCAGCACCCCGAGCACTGAGCACCCAGCACCCTGAGTACTGAGCACCCAGCACCGCGAGTACTGAGCACCCAGCACCCTGAGTACTGAGCACCCATCACCCCGAGCACTGAGCACCCAGCACCCTGAGTACTGAGCACCCTGAGTACTGAGCACTGAGCACCGAGCACCCTGAATACTGAGCACCCTGAGGACTGAGCACCCAGCACCCTGAGCACTGAGCACCCAGCACCCTTAGTACTGAGCACTGATCACCCTGAGCACTGAGCACCCAGCACCCCGAGCACTGAGCACCCAGAACCCTGAGTACTGAGCACCCAGCACCCTGAGCACTGAGCACCGAGCACCCTGTGTACTGAACACCCAGCACCCTGAGCACTGAGCACTGAGCACCCAGCACCCTGAGCACTGAGCACTGAGCACCCAGCACCCCGAGCACTGAGCACCCAGCACCCTGAGCACCCAGCACCCTGAGCACTGAGCACCCTGAGCACTGAGCACCCTGAGCACTGAGCACTGAGCACCCAGCACCCTGAGTACTGAGCACCCAACACTCTGAGCACTGAGCACCCAGCACGCTGAGTACTGAGCACTGAGCACACAGCACCCTGAGTACTGAGCAACCAGAACCTCGAGCACTGAGCACCCAGCGCCCCGAGCACTGAGCACCCAGCACCCCGAGCACTGAGCACTGAGCACACTGAGCACTGAGCACCCAGCACCCCGAGTACTGAGCACTGAGCACCCTGAGTACTGAGCACCCAGCACCCCGAGTACTGAGCACTGAGCACCCTGAGTACTGAGCACCCAGCACCCTGAGCACTGAGAACCCTGAGTACTGAGCACCGAGCACCCTGACTACTGAGCACCCAGCACCCTGAGCACTGAGCACGTAGCACCCCGAGGACTGAGCACCCAGCACCCTGAGCACTGAGCACCCAGCACCTTGAGTACTGAGCACCGAGCACCCCGAGAACTGAGCACCCAGCACGCTGAATACTGAGCACCCAGCACCCTGAGCACTGAGCACCAAGCACCCCGAGCACTGAGCACCCAGCACCCCGAGCACTGAGCACCCAGCACCCTGAGTACTGAGTACCCAACACCCAGAGTCCTGAGCACCCAGCACCCTGAGCACTGAGCACCCAGCACCCTGAGTACTGAGCACCCAGCACCCTGAGTACTGAGCACCCAGCACCCTGAGCACTGAGCACTGAGCACCCAACACCCTGAGCACTGAGCACTGAGCACCCAGCACCCTGAGTACTGAGCACTCAGCACCCTGAATACTGAGCACCCAGCACCCTGAGCACTGAGCACCCAGCACCCCGAGCACTGAGCACCCAGCACCCCGAGCACTGAGCACCCAGCACCCTGAGTACTGAGCACCCAACACCCAGAGTCCTGAGCACCCAGCACCCTGAGCACTGATCACCCAGCACCCTGAGTACTGAGCACCCAGCACCCTGAGTACTGAACACCCAGCACCCTGAGCACTGAGCACTGAGCACCCAACACCCTGAGCACTGAGCACTGAGCACCCAGCACCCCGCGCACTGAGCACCCAGCACCCTGAGCACTGAGCACCCAGCACCCTGAGTACTGAGCACCCAGCACCATGAGTACTGAGCACCCAGCACCCTGAGTACTGAGCAATCAGCACCCTGAGTACTGAGCACCGAGGACCCCGAGCACTGAGCACCCAGCACCCTGAGCACTGAGCACCCGGAGGACTGAACACCCAGCACCCTGAGCACTGAGCACCGATCACCCTGAGCACTGAGCACCCAGCACCCCGAGCACTGAGCACCCAGCACCCTGAGTACTGAGCACCCAGCACCGCGAGTACTGAGCACCCAGCACCCTGAGTACTGAGCACCCATCACCCCGAGCACTGAGCACCCAGCACCCTGAGTACTGAGCACCCTGAGTACTGAGCACTGAGCACCGAGCACCCTGAATACTGAGCACCCTGAGGACTGAGCACCCAGCACCCTGAGCACTGAGCACCCAGCACCCTTAGTACTGAGCACTGATCACCCTGAGCACTGAGCACCCAGCACCCCGAGCACTGAGCACCCAGAACCCTGAGTACTGAGCACCCAGCACCCTGAGCACTGAGCACCGAGCACCCTGAGTACTGAACACCCAGCACCCTGAGCACTGAGCACTGAGCACCCAGCACCCTGAGCACTGAGCACTGAGCACCCAGCACCCCGAGCACTGAGCACCCAGCACCCTGAGCACCCAGCACCCTGAGCACTGAGCACCCTGAGCACTGAGCACCCTGAGCACTGAGCACTGAGCACCCAGCACCCTGAGTACTGAGCACCCAACACTCTGAGCACTGAGCACCCAGCACGCTGAGTACTGAGCACTGAGCACACAGCACCCTGAGTACTGAGCAACCAGAACCTCGAGCACTGAGCACCCAGCGCCCCGAGCACTGAGCACCCAGCACCCCGAGCACTGAGCACTGAGCACACTGAGCACTGAGCACCCAGCACCCCGAGTACTGAGCACTGAGCACCCTGAGTACTGAGCACCCAGCACCCCGAGTACTGAGCACTGAGCACCCTGAGTACTGAGCACCCAGCACCCTGAGCACTGAGAACCCTGAGTACTGAGCACCGAGCACCCTGACTACTGAGCACCCAGCACCCTGAGCACTGAGCACGTAGCACCCCGAGGACTGAGCACCCAGCACCCTGAGCACTGAGCACCCAGCACCTTGAGTACTGAGCACCGAGCACCCCGAGAACTGAGCACCCAGCACGCTGAATACTGAGCACCCAGCACCCTGAGCACTGAGCACCAAGCACCCCGAGCACTGAGCACCCAGCACCCCGAGCACTGAGCACCCAGCACCCTGAGTACTGAGCACCCAACACCCAGAGTCCTGAGCACCCAGCACCCTGAGCACTGAGCACCCAGCACCCTGAGTACTGAGCACCCAGCACCCTGAGTACTGAGCACCCAGCACCCTGAGCACTGAGCACTGAGCACCCAACACCCTGAGCACTGAGCACTGAGCACCCAGCACCCTGAGTACTGAGCACTCAGCACCCTGAGTACTGAGCACCGAGCACCCCGAGCACTGAGCACCCAGCACCCTGAGCACTGAGCACCCTGAGGACTGAGAACCCAGCACCCTGAGCACTGAGCACCCAGCACCCTGAGTACTGAGCACCCAGCACCCTGAGCACTGAGCACCCAGGACCCCGAGCACTGAGCACCCAGCACCCTGAGCACTGAGCACCCAGCACCCTGAGTACTGAGCACCCAGCACCCTGAGTACTGAGTACCCAGCACCCTGAACACTGAGCACCCAGCACCCTGAGTACTGAGCACCGAGCACCCTGAATACTGAGCACCCAGGACCCTTAGTACTGAGCACCCAGCACCCTGAGCACTGAGCACCCGGCACCCTGAGTACTGAGCACCCAGCACCACCCTCAGCACTGAGCACCCAGCACCCCGAGCACTGAGCACCCATCACCCCGAGCACTGAGCACCCAGCACCCTGAGTACTGAGCACCCAGCACCCTGAGTACTGAGCACTGAGCACCCTGAGTACTGAGCACCCAGCACCCTGAGCACTGAGAACGGAGCACCCCGAGGACTGGGCACCCAGCACCCTGAGCACTGAGCACCCAGCACCTTGAGTACTGAGCACCGAGCACCCCGAGAACTGAGCACCCAGCACGCTGAATACTGAGCACCCAGCACCCTGAGCACTGATCACCCAGCACCCCGAGCACTGAGCACCCAGCACCCCGAGCACTGAGCACCCAGCACCCTGAGTACTGAGCACCCAACACCCAGAGTCCTGAGCACCCAGCACCCTGAGCACTGAGCACCCAGCACCCTGTGTACTGAGCACCCAGCACCCTGAGTACTGAGCACCCAGCACCCTGAGCACTGAGCACTGAGCACCCAACACCCAGATCACTGAGCACTGAGCACCCAGCACCCCGAGCACTGAGCACCCAGCACCCTGAGCACTGAGCACCCAGCACCCTGAGTACTGAGCACCCAGCACCACGAGTACTGAGCACCCAGCACCCTGAGTACTGAGCACTAAGCACCCTGAGTACTGAGCACCGAGCACCCCGAGCACTGAGCACCCAGCACCCTGAGCACTGAGCACCCTGAGGACTGAATACCCAGCACCCTGAGCACTGAGCACCCAGCACCCTGAGTACTGAGCACCGATCACCCTGAGCACTGAGCACCCAGGACCCCGAGCATTGAGCACCCAGCACCCTGAGTACAGAGCACCCAGCACCCCGAGTACTGAGCACCCAGCACCCCGAGCACTGAGCAGCCAGCACCCTGAGTACTGAGCACCCTGAGTACTGAGCACCGATCACCCTGAGCACTGAGCACCCAGCACGCTGAGTACTGAGCACCCAGCACCCTGAGCAGTGAGCACCAAGCACCCTGAGCACTGAGCACCCAGCACCCTGAGTACTGAGCACCCAGCCCCCTGAGTACTGAGTACCCAGCACCCTGAGCACTGAGCACCCAGCACCCTGAGTACTGAGCACCGAGCACCCTGAATACTGAGCACACAGGACGCTTAGTACTGAGCACCCAGCACCCTGAGCACTGAGCACCCAGCACCCTGAGTACTGAGCACCCAGCACCACCCTCAGCACTGAGCACCCAGCACCCCGAGCAAGGAGCACCCAGCACCCCGAGTACTGAGCACCCAGCACCCTGAGTACTGAGCACCCAGCACCCTGAGTACTGAGCACTGAGCACCCCGAGTACTGAGCACCCATCACCCCGAGCACTGAGCACCCAGCAACCTGAATACTGAGAAGAGATCACCCTGAGTACTGAGCACCCAGCACCCTGAGTACTGAGCCCCCAGCACCCTGAGTACTGAGCACCCAGCACCCCGAGCACTGAGCACCCAGCACCCCGAGAATGAGCACCCAGCACCCTGAATACTGAGATCCGAGCACCCTGAGTACTGAGCACCCAGCACCCTGAGTACTGAGCCCCCAGCACCCTGAGTACTGAGCACCCAGCACCCCGAGCACTGAGCACCCAGCACCCGGAGAATGAGCACCCAGCACCCTGAGTACTGAGCACCCAGCACCCTGAGTACTGAGCACTAAGCACCCAGAGCACTGAGCACCCAGCACCCCGAGCACTGAGTACTGAGCACCCAGCACCCTGAGTACTGAGCACCGAGCTCCCCGAGCACTGAGCACCCTGAGTACTGAGCACCCAGCACCCCGATCACTGAGCACCCAGCACCCTGAGCACTGATCACCCAGCACCCTGAGCACTGAGCACCCAGCACCCTGAGTACTGAGCACCCAACAACCAGAGTACTGAGCACCCAGCACCCTGAGCACTGAGCACCCAGCACCCTGAGTACTGAGCACCCAGCACCCTGAGTACTGAGCACCCAGCACCCTGAGCACTGAGCACTGAGCACCCAACATCCTGAGCACTGAGCACTGAGCACCCAGCACCCCGAGCACTGAGCACCCAGCACCCCGAGCACTGAGCACCCAGCACCCTGAGCACTGAGCACCCAGCACCCTGAGCACTGAGCACCCAGCCCCCTGAGTACTGAGCACCCAGCACCATGAGTACTGAGCACCCAGCACCCTGAGTACTGAGCACTCAGCACCCTGAGTACTGAACACCGAGCACCCCGAGCACTGAGCACCCAGCACCCTGAGCACTGAGCACCCTGAGGACTGCGCACCCAGCACCCTGAGCACTGAGCACCCAGCACCCTGAGTACTGAGCACCTATCACCCTGGGCACTGAGCACCCAGGACCCCGAGCACTGAGCACCCAGCACCCTGAGCACTGAGCACCCAGCACCCCGAGTACTGAGCACCCAGCACCCCGAGTACTGAGCACCGAGCACCCCGAGCACTGAACACCCAGCACCCTGAGTACTGAGCACCCAGCACCCTGAGTACTGATCACTGAGCACCCCTGGTACTGAGCACCCAGCACCCCGAGCACTGAGCACCTTGCAACCTGATTACTGAGAACAGATCACCCTGAGTACTGAGCACCCAGCACCCTGAGTACTGAGCCCCCAGCACCCTGAGTACTGAGCACCCAGCACCCCGAGCACTGAGCACCCAGCACCCCGATAATGTGCACCCAGCACCCTGAGTACTGAGAACCGAGCACCCTGAGTAGTGAGCACCCAGCACCCTGAGTACTGAGCCCCCAGCACCCTGAGTACTGAGCACCCAGCACCCCGAGCACTGAGCACCCAGCACACCGATAATGTGCACCCAGCACCCTGAGTACTGAGAACCGAGCACCCTGAGTACTGAGCACCCAGCACCACGAGCACTGAGCACCCAGCACCCCGAGAATGAGCACCCAGCACCCTGAGTACTGAGCACCCAGCACCCTGAGTACTGAGCACTAAGCACCCCGAGCACTGAGCGCCCAGCACCCCGAGCACGGAGCACCCAGGACCCCGAGCACTGAGTACTGAGCACCCTGCACCCTGAGTACTGAGCACCGAGCTCCCCGAGCAATGAGCACTCTGAGTACTGAGCACCCAGCACCCCGATCACTGAGCACCCAGCACCCTGAGCACTGAGCACCCAGCACCCTGAGCACTGAGCACCCAGCACCCTGAGTACTGAGCACCCAGCACGCTGAGTACTGAGCAACCAGCACCCCGAGCACTGAGCACCCAGCACCCTGAGTACTGAGCACTGAGCACCCAGCACCCCGAGCACTGAGCACCCAGCACCCTGTGTACTGAGCACTGAGCACCCTGAGTACTATGCACCCAGCACCCTGAGTACTGAGCACCCAGGACCCTGAGCACTGAGCACCGAGCACCCCGAGCACTGAGCACCCAGCACCCTGAGCACTCAGCACCCAGCACCCCGAGCACTGAGCACCCAGCACCCTGAGCACTGAGCACCCAGCACCCTGAGCATGGAGCACCCCGAGGACTGAGCACGCAGCACCCTGAGAACTGAGCACCCAGCACCTTGAGTACTGAGCACCGAGCACCTCGAGCACTAAGCACCCAGCACCCTGAGTACTGAGCACCCAGCACCCTGAGTACTGAGCACCCAGCACCCCGAGCACGTAGCACCCAGCACCCTGAGTACTGAGCACCCAACACCCAGAGTACTGAGCACCCAGCACCCCGAGTACTGAGCACCCAGCACCCCGAGCACTGAGCACCCAGTGCCCCGAGCACTGAGCACCCAGCACCCCGAGCACTGAACACTGAGCACCCTGAGCACTGAGTACTGAGCACTGAGCACCCTAAGTACTGAGCACCCAGCACCCCGAGTACTGAGCACCCAGCACCCCGAGCACTGAGCACCCAGCGCCCCGAGCACTGAGCACCCAGCACCCCGAGCACTGAGCACTGAGCACCCTGAGCACTGAGCAAACAGCACCCCGAGTACTGAGCACTGAGCACCCTGAGTACTGAGCACCAAGCACTCCGAGTACTGAGCACTGAGCATCCTGAGTACTGAGCACCCAGCACCCTGAGCACTTAGCACCCAGCACCCTGAGTAATGAGCACTGAGAACCCTGAGTACTGAGCCCCGAGCACCCTGAGTACTGAGCACCCAGCACCCTGATCACTGAGCACGGAGCACCCCGAGGACTGAGCACCCGGCACCCTGAGCACTGAGCACCCAGCACCTTGAGTTCTGAGCACCGAGCACCCCGAGCACTGAGCACCCAGCACCCTGAGTACTGAGCACCCAGCACCCTGAGCACAGAGCACCAAGCACCCTGAGCACTGAGCACGCAGCACCCCGAGCACTGAGAAACCAGCACCCTGAGTACTGAGCACAGAGCACCCTGAGCACTGAGCACCCAACACTCTGAGCACTGAGCACCCAGCACGCTGAGTACTGAGCACTGAGCACACAGCACCCTGAGTACTGAGCATCCAGCACCTCGAGCACTGAGCACCCAGCGCCCCGAGCACTGAGCACCCAGCACCCCGAGCACTGAGCACTGAGCACACTGAGCACTGAGCACCCAGCACCCTGAGTACTGAGCACTGAGCACCCTGAGTACTGAGCACCCAGCACCCTGAGCACTGAGAACCCTGAGTACTGAGCACCGAGCACCCTGAGTACTGAGCACCCAACACTCTGAGCACTGAGCACGGAGCACCCCGAGGACTGAGCACCCAGCACCCTGAGCACTGAGCACCCAGCACCTTGAGTACTGAGCACCGAGCACCCCGAGCACTGAGCACCCAGCACCCTGAATACTGAGCACCCAGCACCCTGAGCACTGAGCACCCAGCACCCGGAGCACTGAGCACCCAGCACCCCGAGCACTGAGCACCCAGCACCCTGAGTACTGAGCACCCAACACCCAGAGTCCTGAGCACCCAGCACCCTGAGCACTGAGCACCCAGCACCCTGAGTACTGAGCACCCAGGACCCTGAGTACTGAGCACCCAGCACCCTGAGCACTGAGCACTGAGCACCCAACAAACTGAGCACTGAGCACTGAGCACCCAGCACCCCGAGCACTGAGCACCCAGCACCCCGAGCACTGAGCACCCAGCACCCTGAGCACTGAGCACCCAGCACCCTGAGCACTGAGCACTCAGCACCCTGAGTACTGAGCACCGAGCACCCCGAGCACTGAGCACCCAGCACCCTGAGCACTGAGCACCCTGAGCACTGAGCACCCAGGACCCCGAGCACTGAGCACCCAGCACCCTGAGTACAGAGCACCCAGCTCCCCGAGTACTGAGCACCCAGCACAGCGAGCACTGAGCAGCCAGCACCCTGAGTACTGAGCACCCTGAGTACGGAGCACCGATCACCCTGAGCACTGAGCACCCAGCACCCTGAGTACTGAGCACCCAGCACCCTGAGCACTGAGCACCAAGCACCCTGAGCACTGAGCAAACAGCACCCTGAGTACTGAGTACCCAGCACCCTGAGTACTGAGTACCCAGCACCCTGAGCACTGAGCACCCAGCACCCTGAGTACTGAGCACCGAGCACCCTGAGTACTGAGCACCCAGCACCCCTAGTACTGAGCACCCAGCACCCTGAGCACTGAGCACCCAGCACCCTGAGTACTGAGCACCCAGCACCACCCTCAGCACTGAGCACCCAGCACCCCGAGCACTGAGCACCCAGCACCCTGAGCACTGAGCACCCAGCACCCTGAATACTGAGAACCGAGCACCCTGAGTAGTGAGCACCCAGCACCCTGAGTACTGAGCCCCCAGCACCCTGAGTACTGAGCACCCAGCACCCCGAGCACTGAGCACCCAGCACCCCGAGAATGAGCACCCAGCACCCTGAATACTGAGAACCGAGCACCCTGAGTACTGAGCACCCAGCACCCTGAGTACTGAGCACTAAGCACCCAGAGCACTGAGCACCCAGCACCCCGAGCACGGAGCACCCAGGACCCCGAGCACTGAGTACTGAGCACCCAGCACCCTGAGTACTGAGCACAGAGCTCCCCGAGCACTGAGCACCCTGAGTACTGAGCACCCAGCACCCCGATCACTGAGCACGGAGCACCCTGAGTACTGAGCACCCAGCACCCTGAGTACTGAGCACCCAGCACCACCCTCAGCACTGAGCACCCAGCACCCCGAGCACTGAGCACCCAGCACCCTGAGCACTGAGCACCCAGCACCCCGAGTACTGAGCACCCAGCACCCCGAGTACTGAGCACCGAGCACCCCGAGCACTGAACACCCAGCACCCTGAGTACTGAGCACCCAGCACCCTGAGCACTGAGCACTGAGCACCCCGAGTACTGAGCACCCAGCACCCCGAGCACTGAGCACCCTGCAACCTGAGTACTGAGAACAGATCACCCTGAGTACTGAACACCCAGCACCCTGAGTACTGAGCCACCAGCACCCTGAGTACTGAGCACCCAGCACCCCGAGCACTGAGCACCCAGCACCCCGAGAATGAGCACCCAGCACCCTCAGTACTGAGAACCGAGCACCCTGAGTACTGAGCACCCAGCACCCTGAGTACTGAGCACCCAGCAACCTGAGTACTGAGCACCCAGCACCCCGAGCACTGAGCACCCAGCACCCCGAGAATGAGCACCCAGCACCCTGAGTACTGAGCACCCAGCACCCTGAGTACTGAGCACTAAACACCCAGAGCACTGAGCGACCAGCACCCCGAGCACGGAGCACCCAGGACCCCGAGCACTGAGTACTGAGCACCCAGCACCCTGAGTCCTGAGCACCGAGCTCCCCGAGCACTGAGCACCCTGAGTACTGAGCACCCAGCACCCCGATCACTGAGCACCCAGCGCCCCGAGCACTGAGCACCCAGTACTCCGAGCACTGAGCACCCAACACCCTGAGCACTGAGCACTGAGCACCCAGCACCCCGAGCACTGAGCACCCAGCACCCCGAGCACTGAGCACCTAGCACCCTGAGCACTGAGCACCCAGCACCCTGAGCACTGAGCACCCAGCCCCCTGAGTACTGAGCACCCAGCACCATGAGTACTGAGCACCCAGCACCCTGAGTACTAAGCACTCAGCACCCTGAGTACTGAGCACCGAGCACCCCGAGCACTGAGCACCCAGCACCCTGAGCACTGAGCACCCTGAGGACAGAGCACCCAGCACCCTGAGCACTGAGCACCCAGCACCCTGAGTACTGAGCACCGATCACCCTGAGCACTGAGCACCCAGGACCCCGAGCACTGAGCACCCAGCACCCTGAGTACAGAGCATCCAGCACCCCGAGTACTGAGCACCCAGCACCCCGAGCACTGAGCACCCAGCACCCTGAGTACTGAGCATCCTGAGTACTGAGCACCGATCACCCTGAGCACTGAGCACCCAGCACCCTGAGTACTGAGCACCCAGCACCCTGAGCACTGAGCACCCAGCACCCTGAGCACTGAGCACCCAGCACAGTGAGTACTGAGCACCCAGCACCCTGAGTACTGAGTACCCAGCACCCTTAGCACTGAGCACTCAGCACCCTGAGTACTGAGCACCGAGCACCCTGAGTACTGAGCACCCAGGACCCTTAGTACTGAGCACCCAGCACCCTGAGCACTGAGCACCCAGCACCCTGAGTACTGAGCACCCAGCACCACCCTCAGCACTGAGCACCCAGCACCCCGAGCACTGAGCACCCAGCACCCAGAGCACTGAGCACCCAGCACCCCGAGTACTGAGCACCCAGCACCCCGAGCACTGAGCACCCAGCACCCTGAGCACTAAGCACCCAGCACCCTGAGTACTGAGCCCCCAGCACCCTGAGTACTGAGCACCCAGCACCCCGAGCACTGAGCACCCAGCACCCCGAGAATGAGCACCCAGCACCCTGAGTACTGAGCACCCAGCACCCTGAGTACTGAGCACTAAACACCCAGAGCACTGAGCGACCAGCACCCCGAGCACGGAGCACCCAGGACCCCGAGCACTGAGTACTGAGCACCCAGCACCCTGAGTCCTGAGCACCGAGCTCCCCGAGCACTGAGCACCCTGAGTACTGAGCACCCAGCACCCCGATCACTGAGCACCCAGCGCCCCGAGCACTGAGCACCCAGTACTCCGAGCACTGAGCACCCAACACCCTGAGCACTGAGCACTGAGCACCCAGCACCCCGAGCACTGAGCACCCAGCACCCCGAGCACTGAGCACCTAGCACCCTGAGCACTGAGCACCCAGCACCCTGAGCACTGAGCACCCAGCCCCCTGAGTACTGAGCACCCAGCACCATGAGTACTGAGCACCCAGCACCCTGAGTACTAAGCACTCAGCACCCTGAGTACTGAGCACCGAGCACCCCGAGCACTGAGCACCCAGCACCCTGAGCACTGAGCACCCTGAGGACAGAGCACCCAGCACCCTGAGCACTGAGCACCCAGCACCCTGAGTACTGAGCACCGATCACCCTGAGCACTGAGCACCCAGTACCCCGAGCACTGAGCACCCAGCACCCTGAGTACAGAGCATCCAGCACCCCGAGTACTGAGCACCCAGCACCCCGAGCACTGAGCACCCAGCACCCTGAGTACTGAGCATCCTGAGTACTGAGCACCGATCACCCTGAGCACTGAGCACCCAGCACCCTGAGTACTGAGCACCCAGCACCCTGAGCACAGAGCACCCAGCACCCTGAGCACTGAGCACCCAGCACAGTGAGTACTGAGCACCCAGCACCCTGAGCACTGAGCACCCAGCACCCTGAGCACTGAGCACCCAGCACAGTGAGTACTGAGCACCCAGCACCCTGAGTACTGAGTACCCAGCACCCTGAGCACTGAGCACCCAGCACCCTGAGTACTGAGCACCCAGCACCCTGAGTACTGAGCACCCAGCACCCTTAGTACTGAGCACCCAGCACCCTGAGCACTGAGCACCCAGCACCCTGAGTACTGAGCACCCAGCACCACCCTCAGCACTGAGCACCCAGCACCCCGAGCACTGAGCACCCAGCACCCTGAGCACTGAGCACCCAGCACCCCGAGTACTGAGCACCCAGCACCCCGAGTACTGAGCACCGAGCACCCCGAGCACTGAACACCCAGCACCCTGAGTACTGAGCACCCAGCACCCTGAGCACTGAGCACTGAGCACCCCGAGTACTGAGCACCCAGCACCCCGAGCACTGAGCACCCTGCAACCTGAGTACTGAGAACAGATCACCCTGAGTACTGAACACCCAGCACCCTGAGTACTGAGCCACCAGCACCCTGAGTACTGAGCACCCAGCACCCCGAGCACTGAGCACCCAGCACCCCGAGAATGAGCACCCAGCACCCTCAGTACTGAGAACCGAGCACCCTGAGTACTGAGCACCCAGCACCCTGAGTACTGAGCCCCCAGCACCCTGAGTACTGAGCACCCAGCACCCCGAGCACTGAGCACCCAGCACCCCGAGAATGAGCACCCAGCACCCTGAGTACTGAGCACCCAGCACCCTGAGTACTGAGCACTAAACACCCAGAGCACTGAGCGACCAGCACCCCGAGCACGGAGCACCCAGGACCCCGAGCACTGAGTACTGAGCACCCAGCACCCTGAGTCCTGAGCACCGAGCTCCCCGAGCACTGAGCACCCTGAGTACTGAGCACCCAGCACCCCGATCACTGAGCACCCAGCGCCCCGAGCACTGAGCACCCAGTACTCCGAGCACTGAGCACCCAACACCCTGAGCACTGAGCACTGAGCACCCAGCACCCCGAGCACTGAGCACCCAGCACCCCGAGCACTGAGCACCTAGCACCCTGAGCACTGAGCACCCAGCACCCTGAGCACTGAGCACCCAGCCCCCTGAGTACTGAGCACCCAGCACCATGAGTACTGAGCACCCAGCACCCTGAGTACTAAGCACTCAGCACCCTGAGTACTGAGCACCGAGCACCCCGAGCACTGAGCACCCAGCACCCTGAGCACTGAGCACCCTGAGGACAGAGCACCCAGCACCCTGAGCACTGAGCACCCAGCACCCTGAGTACTGAGCACCGATCACCCTGAGCACTGAGCACCCAGGACCCCGAGCACTGAGCACCCAGCACCCTGAGTACAGAGCATCCAGCACCCCGAGTACTGAGCACCCAGCACCCCGAGCACTGAGCACCCAGCACCCTGAGTACTGAGCATCCTGAGTACTGAGCACCGATCACCCTGAGCACTGAGCACCCAGCACCCTGAGTACTGAGCACCCAGCACCCTGAGCACTGAGCACCCAGCACCCTGAGCACTGAGCACCCAGCACAGTGAGTACTGAGCACCCAGCACCCTGAGTACTGAGTACCCAGCACCCTTAGCACTGAGCACTCAGCACCCTGAGTACTGAGCACCGAGCACCCTGAGTACTGAGCACCCAGGACCCTTAGTACTGAGCACCCAGCACCCTGAGCACTGAGCACCCAGCACCCTGAGTACTGAGCACCCAGCACCACCCTCAGCACTGAGCACCCAGCACCCCGAGCACTGAGCACCCAGCACCCAGAGCACTGAGCACCCAGCACCCCGAGTACTGAGCACCCAGCACCCCGAGCACTGAGCACTCAGCAGCCCGAGAATGAGCACCCAACACCCTGAGTACTGAGAACCGAGCACCCTGAGTACTGAGCACCCAGCACCCTGAGTACTGAGCCCCCAGCACCCTGAGTACTGAGCACCCAGCACCCCGAGCACTGAGCACCCAGCACCCGGAGAATGAGCACCCAGCACCCTGAGTACTGAGCACCCAGCACCCTGAGTACTGAGCACTAAGCACCCAGAGCACTGAGCACCCAGCACCCCGAGCACGGAGCACCCAGGACCCCGAGCACTGAGTCCTGAGCAGTGAGCACCCTGAGTACTGAGCACCCAGCACCCCGATCACTGAGCACCCAGCACCCTGAGGACTGAGCACCCAGCACCCTGAGCACTGAGCACCCAGCACCCTGAGTACTGAGCACCCAGCACGCTGAGTACTGAGCACTCAGCACCCCGAGCACTGAGCACCCAGCACCCTGAGTACTGAGCACTGAGCACCCACCACCCAGAGCACTGAGGACCCAGCACCCTGTGTACTGAGCACTGAGCACCCTGAGTACTAAGCACCCAGCTCCCTGAGTACTGAGCACCCAGCACCCCGAGTACTGAGCACTGAGCACCCTGAGACCTGAGCACCCAGCACCCTGAGCACTGAGCACTGAGAACCCTGAGTACTGAGCACCGAGCACCCTGAGTACTGAGCACCCAGCACCCTGAGCACTGAGCACGGAGCACCCCGAGGACTGAGCACCCAGCACCCTGAGCACTGAGCACCCAGCACCTTGAGTACTGAGCACCCAGCACCCTGAGCACTGAGCACACAGCACCCCGAGCACTGAGCACCCAGCACCCCGAGCACTGAGCACCCAGCACCCTGAGTACTGAGCACCCAACACCCAGAGTACTGAGCACCCAGTACCCTGAGCACTCAGCACCCAGCACGCTGAGTACTGAGCACCCAGCACCCTGAGTACTGAGCACCCAGCACCCTGAGCACTGAGCACTGAGCATCCAACACCCTGAGCACTGAGCACTGAGCACCCATCACCCCGAGCACTGAGCCCCCAGCTCCCCGAGCACTGAGCACCCAGAACCCTGAGCACTGAGCACCCAGCACCCTGAGCACTGAGCAGCCAGCCCCCTGAGTACTGAGCACCCAGCACCATGAGTACTGAGCACCCAGCATCCTGAGTACTGAGCACTCAGCACCCTGAGTACTGAGCACCGAGCACCCCGAGCACTGAGCACCCAGCACTCTGAGCACTGAGCACCCTGAGGACTGCGCACCCAGCACCATGAGCACTGAGCATCCAGCACCCTGAGACTGAGCACCCAGGACCCCGAGCACTGAGCACCCAGCACCCTGAGTACAGAGCACCCAGCACCCCGAGTACTGAGCACCCAGCACCCCGAGCACTGAGCACCCAGCACCCTGAGTACTGAGCACCCTGAGTACTGAGCACCAATCACCCTGAGCACTGAGCACCCAGCACCCTGAGTACTGAGCACCCAGCACCCTGAGCACTGAGCACCCTGAGTACTGAGCACCGATCACCCTGAGCACTGAGCACCCAGCACCCTGAGCACTGAGCACCCAGCACCCTGAGTACTGAGCACCCAGCACCACCCTCAGCACTGAGCACCCAGCACCCCGAGCACTGAGCACCCAGCACCCTGAGCACTGAGCACCCAGCACCCCGAGTACTGAGCACACAGCACCCCGAGTACTGAGCACCGAGCACCCCGAGCACTGAACACCCAGCACCCTGAGTACTGAGCACCCAGCACCCTGAGCACTGAGCACTGAGCACCCCGAGTACTGAGCACCCAGCACCCCGAGCACTGAGCACCCTGCAACCTGAGTACTGAGAACAGATCACCCTGAGTACTGAGCACCCAGCACCCTGAGTACTGAGCCACCAGCACCCTGAGTACTGAGCACCCAGCACCCCGAGCACTGAGCACCCAGCACCCCGAGAATGAGCACCCAGCACCCTCAGTACTGAGAACCGAGCACCCTGAGTACTGAGCACCCAGCACCCTGAGTACTGAGCCCCCAGCACCCTGAGTACTGAGCACCCAGCACCCCGAGCAATGAGCACCCAGCACCCCGAGAATGAGCACCCAGCACCCTGAGTACTGAGCACCCAGCACCCTGAGTACTGAGCACTAAACACCCAGAACACTGAGCGCCCAGCACCTCGAGCACGGAGCACCCAGGACCCCGAGCACTGAGTACTGAGCACCCAGCACCCTGAGTACTGAGCACCGAGCTCCCCGAGCACTGAGCACCCTGAGTACTGAGCACCCAGCACCCCGATCACTGAGCACCCAGCGCCCTGAGCACTGAGCACCCAGCACCCCGAGCACTGAGCACTGAGCAACCCTGAGTACTGAGCACCAAGCACTCCGAGTACTGAGCACTGAGCACCCTGAGTAATGATCACCCAGCACCCTGAGCACTGAGCACCCAGCACCCTGAGTAATTAGCACTGAGAACCCTGAGTACTGAGCACCGAGCACCCTGAGTACTGAGCACCCAGCACCCTGATCACTGAGCACGGAGCACCCCGAGGACTGAGCACCCGGCACCCTGAGCACTGAGCACCCAGCACCTTGAGTACTGAGCACCGAGCACCCCGAGCACTGAGCACCAAGCACCCTGACTACTGAGCACCCAGCACCCTGTGCACAGAGCACCCAGCACCCTGAGCACTGAGCACGCAGCACCCCGAGCACTGAGCACCCAGCACCCTGAGTACTGAGCACAGAGCACCCTGAGCACTGAGCACCCAACACTCTGAGCAGTGAGCACCCAGCACGCTGAGTACTGAGCACTGAGCACACAGCACCCTGAGTACTGAGCAACCAGCACCTCGAGCACTGAGCACCCAGCGCCCCGAGCACTGAGCACCCAGCACCCCGAGCACTGAGCACTGAGCACACTGAGCACTGAGCAGCCAGCACCCTGAGTACTGAGCACTGAGCACCCTGAGTACTGAGCACACAGCACCCCGAGTACTGAGCACTGAGCACCCTGAGTACTGAGCACCCAGCACCCTGAGCACTGAGAACCCTGAGTACTGAGCACCGAGCACCCTGAGTACTGAGCACCCAGCACTCTGAGCACTGAGCACGGAGCACCCCGTGGACTGAGCGCCCAGCACCCTGAGCACTGAGCACCCAGCACCTTCAGTACTGAGCACCGAGCACCCCGAGCACTGAGCACCCAGCACCCTGAATACTGAGCACCCAGCACCCTGAGTACTGAGCACCCAGCACCCCGAGCACTGAGCACCCAGCACCCCGAGCACTGAGCACCCAGCACCCTGAGTACTGAGCACCCAACACCCAGAGTGCTGAGCATCCAGCACCCTGAGCACTGAGCACCCAGCACCCTGAGTACTGAGCACCCAGGACCCTGAGTACTGAGCACCCAGCACCCCGAGCACTGAGCACCCAGCACCCTGAGCACTGAGCACCCAGCACCCTGAGCACTGAGCACCCAGCCCCCTGAGTACTGAGCACCCAGCACCATGAGAACTGAGCACCCAGCAACCTGAGTACTGAGCACTCAGCACCCTGAGTACTGAGCACCGAGCACCCCGAGCACTGAGCACCCAGCACCCTGAGCACTGAGCACCCAGCTCCACGAGTACTGAGCACCCAGCACAGCGAGCACTGAGCAGCCAGCACCCTGAGTACTGAGCACCCTGAGTACGGAGCACCGATCAACCTGAGCACTGAGCACACAGCACCCTGAGTACTGAGCACCCAGCACCCTGAGCACTGAGCACCAAGCACCCTGAGCACTGAGCAAACAGCACCCTGAGTACTGAGTACCCAGCACCCTGAGTACTGAGTACCCAGCACCCTGAGCACTGAGCACCCAGCACCCTGAGTACTGAGCACCCAGCACCCTTAGTACTGAGCACCCAGCACCCTGAGCACTGAGCACCCAGCACCCTGAGTACTGAGCACCCAGCACCACCCTCAGCACTTAGCACCCAGCACCCCGAGCACTGAGCACCCAGCACCCTGAGCACTGAGCACCCAGCACCCCGAGTACTGAATACCCAGCACCCCGAGTACTGAGCACCGAGCACCCCGAGCACTGAGCACCCAGCACCCTGAGCACTGAGCACTGAGCACCCCGAGCACTGAGCACCCAGCACCCTGAGCACTCAGCACCCAGCACCCCGAGCACTGAGCACCCAGCACCCTGAGCACTGAGCACCCAGCACCCTGAGCACTGAGCACCCAGCACCCAGAGCACTGAGCACCCAGTACCCTGAGCACTGAGCACCCAGCACCCTGAGTACTGAGCACCCAGCACCCTGAGTACTGAGCAGCCAGACCCCGAGCACTGAGCACCCAGCACCCCTAGCACTGTGCACCCAGCACCATGAGTACTGAGAACCCAGCACCCTGAGTACTGAGCACCCAGCACCCTGAGCACTGAGCACCCAGCAGCCCGAGCACTGAGCACCCAGCATCCGGAGCAATGAGTACTGAGCACCCAGCACCCCGAGTACTGAGCACCCAGCACCCTGAGTACTGAGCACCCAGCACCCTGAGTACTGAGCACCCAGCACCCCGAGCACTGAGCACCCAGCACCCTGAGCACTGAGCACCCAGCACCCTGAGTACTGAGCATCAAGCACCCTGAGTACTGAGCACCCAGCACCACGAGCACTGATCACCCAGCACCCTGAGCACTGAGCACCCAGCACCCTGAGCACTGAGCACCCAGCACCCTGTGTACTGAGCACACAACGTATTGAGCACCGAGCACCCCGAGCACTGAGCACCAAGCACCCTGAGTACTGAGCACCCAGCACCCCGAGCACTGAGCACCCAGCACTGAGCACCCAGCACCCTGAGTACTGAGCCCCCAGCACCCTGAGTACTGAGCACCGAGCACCCTGAGCACTGAGCACCGGGCACCCCGAGCACTGAGAACCCAGCACCCTGAGTACTGAGCACCCAGCACCCTGAGTACTGAGCCCTGAGCACTGAGCACCCTGAGCACTGAGCACCCAGCACCCTGAGCACTGAGCACCCAGCATCCTGAGCACTGTGTACTGAGCACCCAGCACCCTGAGCACCCAGCACCCTGAGCACTGAGCACCCAGCACACTGAGTACTGAGCACCCAGCACCCAAAACACTGAGCACCCAGCACCCTGAGCACTGAGCACCCAGCATCCTGAGCACTCTGTACTGAGCACCCAGCACCCTGAGCACTGAGCACCGAGCACCCGAACACTGAGCACCCAGCACCCTGGGCACTCAGCACCCAGCACCCTGAGCACGGAGCACACCGAGGACTGAGCATCCAGCACCATGAGCACTGAGAACCCAGCACCTTGAGTACTGAGCACCGAGCACCTCGAGCACTAAGCACCCAGCACCCTGAGTACTGAGCACCCATCACCCCGAGCACTGAGCACCCAGCACCCCGAGAATGAGCACCCAGCACCCTGAGTACTGAGAACCGAGCACCCTGAGTACTGAGCACCCAACAACCTGAGTACTGAGCTCCCAGCACCCTGAGTACTGAGCACCCAGCACCCCGAGCACTGAGCACCCAGCACCCTGAGTACTGAGCACACATCACCCTGAGTACTGAGCACTCAGCACCCTGTGTACTGAGCACCGAGCACCCCGAGCACTGAGCACCCAGCACCCTGAGCACGGAGCACCCCGAGGACTGAGCACCCAGCACCCTGAGCACTGAGCACCCAGCACCTTGAGTACTGAGCACCGAGCACCGCGAGCACTGGGCAGCCAGCACCCTGAGTACTGAGCACACATCACCCTGAGCACTGAGCACCCAGCACCCTGAGCACTGAGCACCCAACACCCAGAGTACTGAGCACCCAGCACCCTGAGCACTGAGCACCCAGCACCCTGAGTACTGATCACCCAGGACCCTGAGTACTGAACACCCAGCACCCTGAGCACTGAGCACTGAGTACCCTGAGCACTGAGTACTGAGCACTGAGCACCCTGAGCACTGAGCACCCAGCACACCCAGTACTGAACACCCAGCACCCTGAGTACTGAACACCCAGCACCCTGAGTACTGAGCACTCAGCACCCTGAGTACTGAGCACCGAGCACCCCGAGCACTGAGCACCCAGCACCTTGAGCACTGAGCACCCTGAGTACTGAGCACCCAGCACCCTGAGCACTGAGCACCGATCACCCTGAGCACTGAGCACCCAGCACCCCGAGCACTGAGCACCCAGCACCCTGAGTACTGAGCACCCAGCACCCCGAGTACTGAGCACCCAGCACCCTGAGTACTGAGCACCCAGCACCCCGAGCACTGAGCTCCCAGCACCCTGAGTACTGAACACCCTGAGTACTGAGCACTGAGCACCCTGAGTACTGAGCACCCTGAGGATTGAGCACCCAGCACACTGTGCACTGAGCACCCAGCACCCTGAGTACTCACCACTGATCACCCTGAGCACTGAGCACCCAGCACACCGAGCACTGAGCACCCAGCACCCTGAGTACTGAGCACCCAGCACCCTGAGCACTGAGCACCCAGCACCCTGAGTACTGCGCACCCAGCACCCTGAGTACTGAGCACCCAGCACCCTGGGCACTGAGCACCCAGCACCCTGAGTACTGCGCACCCAGCACCCTGAGTACTGAGCACCCAGCACCCTGAGTACTGAGCACCCAGCACCCTGAGGACTAAGCAACCAGCACCCTGAGCACTGAGCACCAAGCACCCTGAGTACTGAGCACCCAGCACCCTGAGTACTGAGCACCCAGCACCCTGAGTACTGAGCACCCAGCACCCTGAGGACTAAGCAACCAGCACCCTGAGCACTGAGCACTAAGCACCCTGAGTACTGAGCACCCAGCACCCTGAGTACTGAACACTGAGCACCCTGAGCACTGAGTACTGAGCACTGAGCACACTGAGCACTGAGCAGCCAGCACCCTGAGTACTGAGCACCGAGCACCCCGAGCACTGAGCACCCAGCACCGCGAGCACTGAGCACCCAGCACCCCGAGCACTGAGCACCCAGCACCCTGAGTACTGAGTACCCAGCACCCTGAGCACTGAGCACCCAGCACCCTGAGAACTGAGCACACAGCACCCTGAGCACTGAGCACCCAGCACCCTGAGTACTGAGCACTGAGCACCCAGCACCCCGAGCACTGAGCACCCAGCACCCTGAGTACTGAGCACTGAGCACCCAGCACCCCGAGCACTGAGGACCCAGCACCCTGTGTACTGAGCACTGAGTACCCAGTACCCCGAGCACTGAGACCCAGCACCCTGAGTACTGAGCACCCAGCTCCCCGAGTACTGAGCACCCAGCACCCCGAGCACTGAGCACCCAGAGCTCTGAGCACTGAGCACCCAGCACCCTGAGTACTGAGCACAAAGAACCCCTAGTACTGAGCACCCAGCACCCCGAGCACTGTGCACCCAGCACCCTGAGCACTGAGCACCGAGCACCCTGAGTACTGAGCACCCAGCACCATGAGTACTGAGCACCCAGCACCCTGAGCACTGAGCACCCAGCACCCTGAGCACTGAGCACCCAGCACCCTGAGTACTGACCACCCAGCACGCTGAGTACTGAGCACCCAGCACCCCGAGCACTGAGCACCCAGCACCCTGAGTACTGAGCACTGAGCACCCAGCACCCCGAGCACTGAGCACCCAGCACCCTGTGTACTGAGCACTGAGCACCCTGAGTACTAAGCACCCAGCACCCTGAGCACTGAGCACCCAGCACCCTGAGTACTGAGCACCCAGCACGCTGAGTACTGAGCACCCAGCACCCCGAGCACTGAGCACCCAGCACCCTGAGTACTGAGCACTGAGAACCAAGCAGCCCGAGCACTGAGCACCCAGCACCCTGTGTACTGAGCACTGTGCACCATGAGTACTAAGCACCCAGCAGGCTGAGTACTGAGAACCCAGGACCCTGAGCACTGAGCACTGAGCACCCAGCACCCTGAGCACTGAGCACCCAGCACCCCGAGCAGTGAGCACCTAGCACCCTGAGAACTGACCACCCAGCACCCTGAGCACTGAGCACCCAGCACCCAGAGCACTGAGCACCCAGCACCCTGAGCAATGAGCACACAGCACCCTGAGTACTGAGCACCCAGCACCCTGAGTACTGAGCACCCAGACCCCGAGCACTGAGCACCCAGCACCCCTAGCACTGTGCACCGAGCACACTGAGTACTGAGAACCCAGCACCCTGAGTACTGAGCACCCAGCACCCTGAGCACTGAGCACCCAGCAGCCCGAGCACTGAGCACCCAGCATCCTGAGCACTGAGTACTGAGCACCCAGCACCCCGAGTACTGAGCACCCAGCACCCTGAGTACTGAGCACCCAGCACCCTGAGTACTGAGCACCCAGCACCCTGAGCACTGAGCACCCAGCACCCTGAGCACTGAGCACCCAGCACCCTGAGTACTGAGCATCAAGCACCCTGAGCACTGAGCACCCAGCACCCTGAGCACTGAGCACCCAGCACCCTGAGCACTGAGCACCCAGAACCCTGAGTACTGAGCACCCAACGTACTGAGCAGCGAGCACCCCGAGCACTGAGCACCCAGCACCCTGAGGACTGAGCACCCAGCAACCCGTGCACTTAGCACCCAGCACCCTGAGTACTGAGCACCCAGCACCCCGAGCACTGAGCACCCAGCACCCCGAGCACTGAGCACCCAGCACTGTGCACCCAGCACCCTGAGTACTGAGCACCGAGCACCCCGAGCACTGAGCACCCAGCACGCTGAGTACTGAGCACCCAGCACTCTGAGTACTGAGCACCGAGCACCCCGAGCACTGAGCACCGGGCACCCCGAGCACTGAGAACCCAGCACCCTGAGTACTGAGCACCCAGCACCCTGAGTACTGAGCACTGAGCACTGAGCACCCTGAGCACTGAGCACCCAGCACCCTGAGCACTGAGCACCCAGCATCCTGAGCACTGTGTACTGAGCACCCAGCACCCTGAGCACTGAGCACCCAGCACCCTGAGCACTGAGCACCCAGCACCCTGAGTACTGAGCACCCAGCACCCCAGACACTGAGCACCCAGCACGCTGAGCACTGAGCACCCAGCACCCTGAGTACTGAGCACCCAGCACCCCGAGTACTGAGCACCAAGCACCCTGAGTACTGAACACCCAGCACCCTGAGCACTGAGCACTGAGCACCCTGAGCACTGAGTACTGAGCTCCGAGCACCCCGAGCACTGAGCACCCAGCACCCGGAGTACTGAACACCCAGCACCCTGAGTACTAAGCACCGAGCAGCCTGAGTACTGAGCACCCAGCACCCTGAGCACTGAACACACAGCACCCTGAGTACTGAGCACCTCGAGCACTGAGCACCCAGCACCCTGAGTACTGAGCACCGAGCACCCTGAGTACTGAGCACCCAGCACCCTGAGTACTGAGCACCCAGCACCCTGAGCACTGAGCACCCAGCAACCTGATCACCGAGTACCCAGCACCCTGAGTACTGAGCACCCAACGTACTGAGCAGCGAGCACCCTGAGCACTGAACACCCAGCACCTTGAGCACTGAGCACCGAGCACCCCGAGCACTGAGCACCCAGCACCCGGAGTACTGAGCACCCAGCACCCTGAGTACTAAGCACCGAGCACCCTGAGTACTGAGCACCCAGCACCCTGAGCACTGAACACACAGCACCCTGAGTACTGAGCACCTCGAGCACTGAGCACCCAGCACCCTGAGTACTGAGCACCGAGCACCCCGAGCACTGAACACCCAGCACCGCGAGGACTGATCACCCAGCACCCCGAGCACTGAGCACCCAGCACCCTGAGTACTGAGCACCCAGCACCCTGAGCACTGAGTACCCAGCACCCTGAGCACTGAGCACCCAGCAAACTGAGTACTGAACACCCAGCACCCCGAGCACTGAGCACCCAGCACCCTGAGCACTGAGCACCGAGCACCCTGAGTACTGAGCACCCAGCACCCTGAGTACTGAGCACCCAGCACCCTGAGCACTGAGCACCCAGCACCCTGAGCACTGAGCACCCAGCACCCTGAGTACTGAGCACCCAGCACCCTGAGTACTGAACACCCAGCACCCTGAGCACTGAGCACTGAGCACCCAGCACCCTGAGCACTGAGCACCCAGCACCCTGAGCACTGAGCACCCAGCACCCTGAGTACTGAGCACCCAGCACGCCGAGTACTGAGCACCCAGCACCCTGAGCACTGAGCACCCAGCACCCTGAGTACTGCGCACCCAGCACCCTGAGTACTGAGCACCCAGCACCCTGGGCACTGAGCACCCAGCACCCTGAGTACTGCGCACCCAGCACCCTGAGTACTGAGCACCCAGCACCCTGAGTACTGAGCACCCAGCACCCTGAGGACTAAGCAACCAGCACCCTGAGCACTGAGCACCAAGCACCCTGAGTACTGAGCACCCAGCACCCTGAGTACTGAACACCCAGCACACTGAGCACTGAGCACTGAGCACCCAGCACCCTGAGCACTGAGCACTGAGCACCCAGCACCCTGAGCACTGAGCACCCAGCACCCCGAGCACTGAGCACCCAGCACCCTGAGCTCCCAGTACCCTGAGCACTGAGCACCCTGAGCACTGAGCACTGAGCACCCAGCACCCTGAGTACTGAGCACCCAACACTCTGAGCACTGAGCACCCAGCACGCTGAGTACTGAGCACTGAGCACAAAGCACCCTGAGTACTGAGCACGCAGAACTCCGAGCACTGAGCACCCAGTTCCCCGAGCACTGAGCACCCAGCACCCCGAGCACTGAGCACTGAACACCCTGAGCACTGAGCACCCAGCATCCCGAGTGCTGAGCACTGAGCACCCTGAGTACTGAGCACCCAGCACCCTGAGCACTGAGCACTGAGCACCCAACACCCTGAGCACTGAGCACTGAGCACCCAGCACCCCGAGCACTGAGCACCCAGCACCCGGAGTACTGAACACCCAGCACCCTGAGTACTAAGCACCGAGCAGCCTGAGTACTGAGCACCCAGCACCCTGAGCACTGAACACACAGCACCCTGAGTACTGAGCACCTCGAGCACTGAGCACCCAGCACCCTGAGTACTGAGCACCGAGCACCCTGAGTACTGAGCACCCAGCACCCTGAGTACTGAGCACCCAGCACCCTGAGCACTGAGCACCCAGCAACCTGATCACCGAGTACCCAGCACCCTGAGTACTGAGCACCCAACGTACTGAGCAGCGAGCACCCTGAGCACTGAACACCCAGCACCCTGAGTACTGAGCACCCAGCACCCTGAGCAATGAGCACCCTGAGTACTGAGCACCCAGCACCTTGAGCACTGAGCACCGAGCACCCCGAGCACTGAGCACCCAGCACCCGGAGTACTGAGCACCCAGCACCCTGAGTACTAAGCACCGAGCACCCTGAGTACTGAGCACCCAGCACCCTGAGCACTGAACACACAGCACCCTGAGTACTGAGCACCTCGAGCACTGAGCACCCAGCACCCTGAGTACTGAGCACCGAGCACCCCGAGCACTGAACACCCAGCACCGCGAGGACTGATCACCCAGCACCCCGAGCACTGAGCACCCAGCACCCTGAGTACTGAGCACCCAGCACCCTGAGCACTGAGTACCCAGCACCCTGAGCACTGAGCACCCAGCAAACTGAGTACTGAACACCCAGCACCCCGAGCACTGAGCACCCAGCACCCTGAGCACTGAGCACCGAGCACCCTGAGTACTGAGCACCCAGCACCCTGAGTACTGAGCACCCAGCACCCTGAGCACTGAGCACCCAGCACCCTGAGCACTGAGCACCCAGCACCCTGAGTACTGAGCACCCAGCACCCTGAGTACTGAACACCCAGCACCCTGAGCACTGAGTACTGAGCACCCAGCACCCTGAGCACTGAGCACCCAGCACCCTGAGCACTGAGCACCCAGCACCCTGAGTACTGAGCAACCAGCACCCCGAGTACTGAGCACCCAGCACCCTGAGCACTGAGCACCCAGCACCCTGAGTACTGCGCACCCAGCACCCTGAGTACTGAGCACCCAGCACCCTGGGCACTGAGCACCCAGCACCCTGAGTACTGCGCACCCAGCACCCTGAGTACTGAGCACCCAGCACCCTGAGTACTGAGCACCCAGCACCCTGAGGACTAAGCAACCAGCACCCTGAGCACTGAGCACCAAGCACACTGAGTACTGAGCACCCAGCACCCTGAGTACTGAACACCCAGCACACTGAGCACTGAGCACTGAGCACCCAGCACCCTGAGCACTGAGCACTGAGCACCCAGCACCCTGAGCACTGAGCACCCAGCACCCCGAGCACTGAGCACCCAGCACCCTGAGCTCCCAGTACCCTGAGCACTGAGCACCCTGAGCACTGAGCACTGAGCACCCAGCACCCTGAGTACTGAGCACCCAACACTCTGAGCACTGAGCACCCAGCACGCTGAGTACTGAGCACTGAGCACAAAGCACCCTGAGTACTGAGCACGCAGAACTCCGAGCACTGAGCACCCAGTTCCCCGAGCACTGAGCACCCAGCACCCCGAGCACTGAGCACTGAACACCCTGAGCACTGAGCACCCAGCACCCCGAGTGCTGAGCACTGAGCACCCTGAGTACTGAGCACCCAGCACCCTGAGCACTGAGCACTGAGCACCCAACACCCTGAGCACTGAGCACTGAGCACCCAGCACCCCGAGCACTGAGCACCCAGCACCCTGAGAACTGAGCACCCAGCACCCTGAGCACTGAGCACCCAGCACCCTGAGCACTGAGCACCAAGAACCCTGAGTACTCAGCACCCAGAACCATGAGTACTGAGCACCCAGCACCCTGAGTACTGAGCACTCAGCCCCCTGAGTACTGAGCAGGGAGCACCCCGAGGACTGAGCACCCAGCACCCTGAGCACTGAGCACCCTGAGTACTGAGCACCCAGCACCCTGAGCACTGAGCACCTAACACCCTGAGTACTGAGCACCGATCACCCTGAGCACTGAGCACCCAGGACCCCGAGCACTGAGCACCCAGCACCCTGAGTACAGAGCACCCAGCACCCCGAGTACTGAGCACCCAGCACCCCGAGCACTGAGCACCCAGCACCGAGAGTACTGAGCACCCTGAGTACTGAGCACCGATCAACCTGAGCACTGAGCACCCAGCACCCTGAGTACTGAGCACCCAGCACCCTGAGCACTGAGCACCCAGCACCCTGAGCACTGAGCACCCAGCACCCTGAGTACTGAGCACCCAGCACCCTGAGTACTGAGTATCCAGCACCCTGAGCACTGAGCACCCAGCACCCTGAGTACTGAGCACTGAGCACCCTGAGTACTGAGCACCCAGCACCCTTAGTACTGAGCACCCAGCACCCTGAGCACTGAGCACCCAGCACCCTGAGTACTGAGCACCCAGCACCCTGAGTACTGAGCACTGAGCACCCCGAGTACTGAGCACCCAGCACCCCGAGCACTGAGCACCCAGCAACCTGAGTACTGAGAACAGATCACCCTGAGTACTGAGCACCCAGCACCCTGAGTACTGAGCCCCCAGCACCCTGAGTACTGAGCACCCAGCACCCCGAGAATGAGCACCCAGCACCCTGAGTACTGAGAACCGAGCACCCTGAGTACTGAGCACCCAGCACCCTGAGTACTGAGCCCCCAGCACCCTGAGTACTGAGCACCCAGCACCCCGAGCACTGAGCACCCAGCACCCCAAGAATGAGCACCCAGCACCCTGAGTACTGAGCACCCAGCACCTTGAGTACTGAGCACCCAGCACCCTGAGTACTGAACACCCAGCACCCTGTGAACTGAGCACTGAGCACCCTGAGTACTAAGCACCCAGGACCCTGAGTACTGAGCACCCAGGACCCTGAGCACTGAGCACCGAGCACCCGAGCACTGAGCACCCAGCACCCTGGGCACTCAGCACCCAGCACCCTGAGCACGGAGCACACCGAGGACTGAGCATCCAGCACCATGAGCACTGAGAACCCAGCACCTTGAGTACTGAGCACCGAGCACCTCGAGCACTAAGCACCCAGCACCCTGAGTACTGAGCACCCATCACCCCGAGCACTGAGCACCCAGCACCCCGAGAATGAGCACCCAGCACCCTGAGTACTGAGAACCGAGCACCCTGAGTACTGAGCACCCAGCACCCTGAGTACTGAGCTCCCAGCACCCTGAGTACTGAGCACCCAGCACCCCGAGCACTGAGCACCCAGCACCCTGAGTACTGAGCACACATCACCCTGAGTACTGAGCACTCAGCACCCTGTGTACTGAGCACCGAGCACCCCGAGTACTGAGCACCCAGCACCCTGAGCACGGAGCACCCCGAGGACTGAGCACCCAGCACCTTGAGTACTGAGCACCGAGCACCGCGAGCACTGAGCACCCAGCACCCTGAGTACTGTGCACGCATCACCCTGAGCACTGAGCACCCAGCACCCTGAGCACTGAGCACCCAACACCCAGAGTACTGAGCACTGAGCACCCAGCACCCTGAGTACTGATCACCCAGGACCCTGAGTACTGAACACCCAGCACCCTGAGCACTGAGCACTGAGTACCCTGAGCACTGAGTACTGAGCACTGAGCACCCTGAGCACTGAGCACCCAGCACACCCAGTACTGAACACCCAGCACCCTGAGTACTGAACACCCAGCACCCTGAGTACTGAGCACTCAGCACCCTGAGTACTGAGCACCGAGCACCATGAGCACTGAGCACCCAGCACCTTGAGCACTGAGCACCCTGAGTACTGAGCACCCAGCACCCCGAGCACTGAGCACCCAGCACCCTGAGTACTGAGCACCCAGCACCCCGAGTACTGAGCACCCAGCACCCTGAGTACTGAGCACCCAGCACCCCGAGCACTGAGCACCCAGCACCCTGAGTACTGAACACCCTGAGTACTGAGCACTGAGCACTGAGCACCCTGAGTACTGAGCACCCTGAGGATTGAGCACCCAGCACACTGTGCACTGAGCACCCAGCACCCTGAGTACTCACCACTGATCACCCTGAGCACTGAGCACCCAGCACACCGAGCACTGAGCACCCAGCACCCTGAGTACTGAGCACCCAGCACCCTGAGCACTGAGCACCCAGCACCCTGAGTACTGCGCACCCAGCACCCTGAGTACTGAGCACCCAGCACCCTGGGCACTGAGCACCCAGCACCCTGAGTACTGCGCACCCAGCACCCTGAGTACTGAGCACCCAGCACCCTGAGTACTGAGCACCCAGCACCCTGAGGACTAAGCAACCAGCACCCTGAGCACTGAGCACCAAGCACCCTGAGTACTGAGCACCCAGCACCCTGAGTACTGAACACCCAGCACACTGACCACTGAGCACTGAGCACCCAGCACCCTGAGCACTGAGCACTGAGCACCCAGCACCCTGAGCACTGAGCACCCAGCACCCCGAGCACTGAGCACCCAGCACCCTGAGCTCCCAGTACCCTGAGCACTGAGCACCCTGAGCACTGAGCACTGAGCACCCAGCACCCTGAGTACTGAGCACCCAACACTCTGAGCACTGAGCACCCAGCACGCTGAGTACTGAGCACTGAGCACAAAGCACCCTGAGTACTGAGCACGCAGAACTCCGAGCACTGAGCACCCAGCTCCCCGAGCACTGAGCACCCAGCACCCCGAGCACTGAGCACTGAGCACCCTGAACACTGAGCACCCAGCACCCCGAGTGCTGAGCACTGAGCACCCTGAGCACTGAGCACCCAGCACCCCGAGCACTGAGCACCCAGCACCCTGAGCACTGAGCACCCAGCACCCTGAGCACTGAGCACCCAGCACCCTGAGCACTGAGCACCAAGCCCCCTGAGTACTCAGCACCCAGAACCATGAGTACTGAGCACCCAGCACCCTGAGTACTGAGCACTCAGCCCCCTGAGTACTGAGCACCGAGCACCCCGAGGACTGAGCACCCAGCACCCTGAGCACTGAGCACCCTGAGTACTGAGCACCCAGCACCCTGAGCACTGAGCACCCAGGACCCCGAGCACTGAGCACCCAGCACGCTTAGTACTGAGCACCCAGCACCCTGAGCACTGAGCACCCAGCACCCTGAGCACTGAGCACCCAGCACCCTGAGTACTGAGCACCCAGCACCCTTAGTACTGAGTACCCAGCACCCTGAGCACTGAGCACCCAGCACCCTGAGTACTGAGCACTGAGCACCCTGAGTACTGAGCACCCAGCACCCTTAGTACTGAGCACCCAGCACCCTGAGCACTGAGCACCCAGCACCCTGAGTACTGAGCACCCAGCACCCTGAGTACTGAGCACTGAGCACCCCGAGTACTGAGCACCCAGCACCTCGAGCACTGAGCACCCAGCAACCTGAGTACTGAGAACAGATCACCCTGAGTACTGAGCACCCAGCACCCTGAGTACTGAGCCCCCAGCACCCTGAGTACTGAGCACCCAGCACCCCGAGAATGAGCACCCAGCACCCTGAGTACTGAGAACCGAGCACCCTGAGTACTGAGCACCCAGCACCCTGAGTACAGAGCCCCCAGCACCCTGAGTACTGAGCACCCAGCACCCCGAGCACTGAGCACCCAGCACCCCGAGAATGAGCACCCAGCATCCTGAGTACTGAGCACCCAGCACCCTGAGTACTGAGCACCCAGCACCCTGAGTACTGAACACCCAGCACCCTGTGAACTGAGCACTGAGCACCCTGAGTACTAAGCACCCAGGACCCTGAGTACTGAGCACCCAGGACCCTGAGCACTGAGCACCGAGCAACCGAACACTGAGCACCCAGCACCCTGGGCACTCAGCACCCAGCACCCTGAGCACGGAGCACACCGAGGACTGAGCATCCAGCACCATGAGCACTGAGAACCCAGCACCTTGAGTACTGAGCACCGAGCACCTCGAGCACTAAGCACCCAGCACCCTGAGTACTGAGCACCCATCACCCCGAGCACTGAGCACCCAGCACCCCGAGAATGAGCACCCAGCACCCTGAGTACTGAGAACCGAGCACCCTGAGTACTGAGCACCCAACACCCTGAGTACTGAGCTCCCAGCACCCTGAGTACTGAGCACCCAGCACCCCGAGCACTGAGCACCCAGCACCCTGAGTACTGAGCACACATCACCCTGAGTACTGAGCACTCAGCACCCTGTGTACTGAGCACCGAGCACCCTGAGCACTGAGCACCCAGCACCCTGAGCACGGAGCACCCCGAGGACTGAGCACCCAGCACCCTGAGCACTGAGCACCCAGCAGCTTGAGTACTGAGCACCGAGCACCGCGAGCACTGGGCACCCAGCACCCTGAGTACTGAGCACACATCACCCTGAGCACTGAGCACCCAGCACCCTGAGCACTGAGCACCCAACACCCAGAGTACTGAGCACCCAGCACCCTGAGCACTGAGCACCCAGCACCCTGAGTACTGATCACCCAGGACCCTGAGTACTGAACACCCAGCACCCTGAGCACTGAGCACTGAGTACCCTGAGCACTGAGTACTGAGCACTGAGCACCCTGAGCACTGAGCACCCAGCACACCCAGTACTGAACACCCAGCACCCTGAGTACTGAACACCCAGCACCCTGAGTACTGAGCACTCAGCACCCTGAGTACTGAGCACCGAGCACCCCGAGCACTGAGCACCCAGCACCTTGAGCACTGAGCACCCTGAGTACTGAGCACCCAGCACCCTGAGCACTGAGCACCGATCACCCTGAGCACTGAGCACCCAGCACCCCGAGCACTGAGCACCCAGCACCCTGAGTACTGAGCACCCAGCACCCCGAGTACTGAGCACCCAGCACCCTGAGTACTGAGCACCCTGCACCCCGAGCACTGAGCACCCAGCACCCTGAGTACTGAACACCCTGAGTACTGAGCACTGAGCACCCTGAGTACTGAGCACCCTGAGGATTGAGCACCCAGCACACTGTGCACTGAGCACCCAGCACCCTGAGTACTCACCACTGATCACCCTGAGCACTGAGCACCCAGCACACCGAGCACTGAGCACCCAGCACCCTGAGTACTGAGCACCCAGCACCCTGAGCACTGAGCACCCAGCACCCTGAGTACTGCACACCCAGCACCCTGAGTACTGAGCACCCAGCACCCTGGGCACTGAGCACCCAGCACCCTGAGTACTGCGCACCCAGCACCCTGAGTACTGAGCACCCAGCACCCTGAGTACTGAGCACCCAGCACCCTGAGGACTAAGCAACCAGCACCCTGAGCACTGAGCACCAAGCACCCTGAGTACTGAGCACCCAGCACCCTGAGTACTGAACACCCAGCACACTGAGCACTGAGCACTGAGCACCCAGCACCCTGAGCACTGAGCACTGAGCACCCAGCACCCTGAGCACTGAGCACCCAGCACCCCGAGCACTGAGCACCCAGCACCCTGAGCTCCCAGTACCCTGAGCACTGAGCACCCTGAGCACTGAGCACTGAGCACCCAGCACCCTGAGTACTGAGCACCCAACACTCTGAGCACTGAGCACCCAGCACGCTGAGTACTGAGCACTGAGCACAAAGCACCCTGAGTACTGAGCACGCAGAACTCCGAGCACTGAGCACCCAGCTCCCCGAGCACTGAGCACCCAGCACCCCGAGCACTGAGCACTGAGCACCCTGAGCACTGAGCACCCAGCACCCCGAGTGCTGAGCACTGAGCACCCTGAGTACTGAGCACCCAGCACCCTGAGCACTGAGCACTGAGCACCCAACACCCTGAGCACTGAGCACTGAGCACCCAGCACCCCGAGCACTGAGCACCCAGCACCCTGAGCACTGAGCACCCAGCACCCTGAGCACTGAGCACCCAGCACCCTGAGCACTGAGCACCAAGCCCCCTGAGTACTCAGCACCCAGAACCATGAGTACTGAGCACCCAGCACCCTGAGTACTGAGCACTCAGCCCCCTGAGTACTGAGCACCGAGCACCCCGTGGACTGAGCACCCAGCACCCTGAGCACTGAGCACCCTGAGTACTGAGCACCCAGCACACTGAGCACTGAGCACCTAACACCCTGAGTACTGAGCACCGATCACCCTGAGCACTGAGCACCCAGGACCCCGAGCACTGAGCACCCAGCACCCTGAGTACAGAGCACCCAGCACCCCGAGTACTGAGCACCCAGCACCCTGAGCACTGAGCACCCAGCACCCTGAGTACTGAGCACCCTGAGTACTGAGCACCGATCAACCTGAGCACTGAGCACCCAGCACCCTGAGTACTGAGCACCCAGAACCCTGAGCACTGAGCACCCAGCACCCTGAGCACTGAGCACCCAGCACCCTGAGTACTGAGCACCCAGCACCCTGAGTACTGAGTACCCAGCACCCGGAGCACTGAGCTCCCAGCACCCTGAGTACTGAGCACTGAGCACCCTGAGTACTGAGCACCCAGCACCCTTAGTACTGAGCACCCAGCACCCTGAGCACTGAGCACCCAGCACCCTGAGTACTGAGCACCCAGCACCCTGAGTACTGAGCACTGAGCACCCCGAGTACTGAGCACCCAGCGCCCCGAGCACTGAGCACCCAGCAACCTGAGTACTGAGAACAGATCACCCTGAGTACTGAGCACCCAGCACCCTGAGTACTGAGCCCCCAGCACCCTGAGTACTGAGCACCCAGCACCCCGCGAATGAGCACCCAGCACCCTGAGTACTGAGAACCGAACACCCTGAGTACTGAGCACCCAGCACCCTGAGTACTGAGCCCCCAGCACCCTGAGTACTGAGCACCCAGCACCCCGAGCACTGAGCACCCAGCACCCCGAGAATGAGCACCCAGCACCCTGAGTACTGAGCACCCAGCACCCTGAGTACTGAGCACCCAGCACCCTGAGTACTGAACACCCAGCACCCTGTGAACTGAGCACTGAGCACCCTGAGTACTAAGCACCCAGGACCCTGAGTACTAAGCACCCAGGACCCTGAGCACTGAGCACCGAGCACCCGAGCACTGAGCACCCAGCACCCTGGGCACTCAGCACCCAGCACCCTGAGCACGGAGCACACCGAGGACTGTGCATCCAGCACCATGAGCACTGAGAACCCAGCACCTTGAGTACTGAGCACCGAGCACCTCGAGCACTAAGCACCCAGCACCCTGAGTACTGAGCACCCATCACCCCGAGCACTGAGCACCCAGCACCCCGAGAATGAGCACCCAGCACCCTGAGTACTGAGAACCGAGCACCCTGAGTACTGAGCACCCAGCACCCTGAGTACTGAGCTCCCAGCACCCTGAGTACTGAGCATCCAGCACCCCGAGCACTGAGCACCCAGCACCCTGAGTACTGAGCACACATCACCCTGAGCACTGAGCACCCAGCACCCTGAGTACTGAGCACCCAACACTCTGAGCACTGAGCACCCAGCACGCTGAGTACTGAGCACTGAGCACAAAGCACCCTGAGTACTGAGCACGCAGAACTCCGAGCACTGAGCACCCAGCTCCCCGAGCACTGAGCACCCAGCACCCCGAGCACTGAGCACTGAGCACCCTGAACACTGAGCACCCAGCACCCCGAGTGCTGAGCACTGAGCACCCTGAGCACTGAGCACCCAGCACCCCGAGCACTGAGCACCCAGCACCCTGAGCACTGAGCACCCAGCACCCTGAGCACTGAGCACCCAGCACCCTGAGCACTGAGCACCAAGCCCCCTGAGTACTCAGCACCCAGAAGCATGAGTACTGAGCACCCAGCACCCTGAGTACTGAGCACTCAGCCCCCTGAGTACTGAGCACCGAGCACCCCGAGGACTGAGCACCCAGCACCCTGAGCACTGAGCACCCTGAGTACTGAGCACCCAGCACCCTGAGCACTGAGCACCCAGGACCCCGAGCACTGAGCACCCAGCACCCTTAGTACTGAGCACCCAGCACCCTGAGCACTGAGCACCCAGCACCCTGAGCACTGAGCACCCAGCACCCTGAGTACTGAGCACCCAGCACCCTGAGTACTGAGTACCCAGCACCCTGAGCACTGAGCACCCAGCACCCTGAGTACTGAGCACTGAGCACCCTGAGTACTGAGCACCCAGCACCCTTAGTACTGAGCACCCAGCACCCTGAGCACTGAGCACCCAGCACCCTGAGTACTGAGCACCCAGCACCCTGAGTACTGAGCACTGAGCACCCCGAGTACTGAGCACCCAGCACCTCGAGCACTGAGCACCCAGCAACCTGAGTACTGAGAACAGATCACCCTGAGTACTGAGCACCCAGCACCCTGAGTACTGAGCCCCCAGCACCCTGAGTACTGAGCACCCAGCACCCCGAGAATGAGCACCCAGCACCCTGAGTACTGAGAACCGAGCACCCTGAGTACTGAGCACCCAGCACCCTGAGTACAGAGCCCCCAGCACCCTGAGTACTGAGCACCCAGCACCCCGAGCACTGAGCACCCAGCACCCCGAGAATGAGCACCCAGCACCCTGAGTACTGAGCACCCAGCACCCTGAGTACTGAGCACCCAGCACCCTGAGTACTGAACACCCAGCACCCTGTGAACTGAGCACTGAGCACCCTGAGTACTAAGCACCCAGGACCCTGAGTACTGAGCACCCAGGACCCTGAGCACTGAGCACCGAGCACCCGAACACTGAGCACCCAGCACCCTGGGCACTCAGCACCCAGCACCCTGAGCACGGAGCACACCGAGGACTGAGCATCCAGCACCATGAGCACTGAGAACCCAGCACCTTGAGTACTGAGCACCGAGCACCTCGAGCACTAAGCACCCAGCACCCTGAGTACTGAGCACCCATCACCCCGAGCACTGAGCACCCAGCACCCCGAGAATGAGCACCCAGCACCCTGAGTACTGAGAACCGAGCACCCTGAGTACTGAGCACCCAACACCCTGAGTACTGAGCTCCCAGCACCCTGAGTACTGAGCACCCAGCACCCCGAGCACTGAGCACCCAGCACCCTGAGTACTGAGCACACATCACCCTGAGTACTGAGCACTCAGCACCCTGTGTACTGAGCACCGAGCACCCCGAGCACTGAGCACCCAGCACCCTGAGCACGGAGCACCCCGAGGACTGAGCACCCAGCACCCTGAGCACTGAGCACCCAGCACCTTGAGTACTGAGCACCGAGCACCGCGAGCACTGGGCACCCAGCACCCTGAGTACTGAGCACACATCACCCTGAGCACTGAGCACCCAGCACCCTGAGCACTGAGCACCCAACACCCAGAGTACTGAGCACCCAGCACCCTGAGCACTGAGCACCCAGCACCCTGAGTACTGATCACCCAGGACCCTGAGTACTGAACACCCAGCACCCTGAGCACTGAGCACTGAGTACCCTGAGCACTGAGTACTGAGCACTGAGCACCCTGAGCACTGAGCACCCAGCACACCCAGTACTGAACACCCAGCACCCTGAGTACTGAGCACTCAGCACCCTGAGTACTGAGCACCGAGCACCCCGAGCACTGAGCACCCAGCACCTTGAGCACTGAGCACCCTGAGTACTGAGCACCCAGCACCCTGAGCACTGAGCACCGATCACCCTGAGCACTGAGCACCCAGCACCCCGAGCACTGAGCACCCAGCACCCTGAGTACTGAGCACCCAGCACCCCGAGTACTGAGCACCCAGCACCCTGAGTACTGAGCACGAAGCACCCCGAGCACTGAGCACCCAGCACCCTGAGTACTGAACACCCTGAGTACTGAGCACTGAGCACCCTGAGTACTGAGCACCCTGAGGATTGAGCACCCAGCACACTGTGCACTGAGCACCCAGCACCCTGAGTACTCACCACTGATCACCCTGAGCACTGAGCACCCAGCACACCGAGCACTGAGCACCCAGCACCCTGAGTACTGAGCACCCAGCACCCTGAGCACTGAGCACCCAGCACCCTGAGTACTGCGCACCCAGCACCCTGAGTACTGAGCACCCAGCACCCTGGGCACTGAGCACCCAGCACCCTGAGTACTGCGCACCCAGCACCCTGAGTACTGAGCACCCAGCACCCTGAGTACTGAGCACCCAGCACCCTGAGGACTAAGCAACCAGCACCCTGAGCACTGAGCACCAAGCACCCTGAGTACTGAGCACCCAGCACCCTGAGTACTGAACACCCAGCACACTGAGCACTGAGCACTGAGCACCCAGCACCCTGAGCACTGAGCACTGAGCACCCAGCACCCTGAGCACTGAGCACCCAGCACCCCGAGCACTGAGCACCCAGCACCCTGAGCTCCCAGTACCCTGAGCACTGAGCACCCTGAGCACTGAGCACTGAGCACCCAGCACCCTGAGTACTGAGCACCCAACACTCTGAGCACTGAGCACCCAGCACGCTGAGTACTGAGCACTGAGCACAAAGCACCCTGAGTACTGAGCACGCAGAACTCCGAGCACTGAGCACCCAGCTCCCCGAGCACTGAGCACCCAGCACCCCGAGCACTGAGCACTGAGCACCCTGAGCACTGAGCACCCAGCACCCCGAGTGCTGAGCACTGAGCACCCTGAGTACTGAGCACCCAGCACCCTGAGCACTGAGCACTGAGCACCCAACACCCTGAGCACTGAGCACTGAGCACCCAGCACCCCGAGCACTGAGCACCCAGCACCCTGAGCACTGAGCACCCAGCACCCTGAGCACTGAGCACCCAGCACCCTGAGCACTGAGCACCAAGCCCCCTGAGTACTCAGCACCCAGAACCATGAGTACTGAGCACCCAGCACCCTGAGTACTGAGCACTCAGCCCCCTGAGTACTGAGCACCGAGCACCCCGTGGACTGAGCACCCAGCACCCTGAGCACTGAGCACCCTGAGTACTGAGCACCCAGCACACTGAGCACTGAGCACCTAACACCCTGAGTACTGAGCACCGATCACCCTGAGCACTGAGCACCCAGGACCCCGAGCACTGAGCACCCAGCACCCTGAGTACAGAGCACCCAGCACCCCGAGTACTGAGCACCCAGCACCCTGAGCACTGAGCACCCAGCACCCTGAGTACTGAGCACCCTGAGTACTGAGCACCGATCAACCTGAGCACTGAGCACCCAGCACCCTGAGTACTGAGCACCCAGAACCCTGAGCACTGAGCACCCAGCACCCTGAGCACTGAGCACCCAGCACCCTGAGTACTGAGCACCCAGCACCCTGAGTACTGAGTACCCAGCACCCGGAGCACTGAGCACCCAGCACCCTGAGTACTGAGCACTGAGCACCCTGAGTACTGAGCACCCAGCACCCTTAGTACTGAGCACCCAGCACCCTGAGCACTGAGCACCCAGCACCCTGAGTACTGAGCACCCAGCACCCTGAGTACTGAGCACTGAGCACCCCGAGTACTGAGCACCCAGCGCCCCGAGCACTGAGCACCCAGCAACCTGAGTACTGAGAACAGATCACCCTGAGTACTGAGCACCCAGCACCCTGAGTACTGAGCCCCCAGCACCCTGAGTACTGAGCACCCAGCACCCCGAGAATGAGCACCCAGCACCCTGAGTACTGAGAACCGAACACCCTGAGTACTGAGCACCCAGCACCCTGAGTACTGAGCCCCCAGCACCCTGAGTACTGAGCACCCAGCACCCCGAGCACTGAGCACCCAGCACCCCGAGAATGAGCACCCAGCACCCTGAGTACTGAGCACCCAGCACCCTGAGTACTGAGCACCCAGCACCCTGAGTACTGAACACCCAGCACCCTGTGAACTGAGCACTGAGCACCCTGAGTACTAAGCACCCAGGACCCTGAGTACTAAGCACCCAGGACCCTGAGCACTGAGCACCGAGCACCCGAGCACTGAGCACCCAGCACCCTGGGCACTCAGCACCCAGCACCCTGAGCACGGAGCACACCGAGGACTGTGCATCCAGCACCATGAGCACTGAGAACCCAGCACCTTGAGTACTGAGCACCGAGCACCTCGAGCACTAAGCACCCAGCACCCTGAGTACTGAGCACCCATCACCCCGAGCACTGAGCACCCAGCACCCCGAGAATGAGCACCCAGCACCCTGAGTACTGAGAACCGAGCACCCTGAGTACTGAGCACCCAGCACCCTGAGTACTGAGCTCCCAGCACCCTGAGTACTGAGCACCCAGCACCCCGAGCACTGAGCACCCAGCACCCTGAGTACTGAGCACACATCACCCTGAGTACTGAGCACTCAGCACCCTGTGTACTGAGCACCGAGCACCCCGAGCACTGAGCACCCAGCACCCTGAGCACGGAGCACCCCGAGGACTGAGCACCCAGCACCCTGAGCACTGAGCACCCAGCACCTTGAGTACTGAGCACCGAGCACCGCGAGCACTGGGCACACAGCACCCTGAGTACTGAGCACGCATCACCCTGAGCACTGAGCACCCAGCACCCTGAGCACTGAGCACCCAACACCCAGAGTACTGAGCACCCAGCACCCTGAGCACTGAGCACCCAGCACCCTGAGTACTGATCACCCAGGACCCTGAGTACTGAACACCCAGCACCCTGAGCAATGAGCACTGAGTACCCTGAGCACTGAGTACTGAGCACCCTGAGCACTGAGCACCCAGCACACCCAGTACTCAACACCCAGCACCCTGAGTACTGAACACCCAGCACCCTGAGCACTGAGCACTGAGCACCATGAGCACTGAGTACTGAGCACTGAGCACCCTGAGCACTGAGCAGCCAGCACACCGAGTACTGAACACCCAGCACCCTGAGTACTGAACACCCAGCACCCTGAGCACTGAGTACTGAGCACTGAGAACCCTGAGCCCTGAGCACCCAACACCCCGAGCACTGAGCACTGAGCACCCTGAGCACTGAGCACCCAGCACCCCGAGTACTGAGCACTGAGCACCCTGAGTACTGAGCACCAAGCACCCCGAGTACTGAGCACTGAGCACACTGAGTACTGAGCACCCAGCACCCTGAGTACTGAGCACTGAGAACCCTGAGTACTGAGCACCGAGCACCCTGAGTACTGAGCACCCAGCACCCTGATCACTGAGCACGGTGCACCCTGAGAACTGAGCACCCAGCACCCTGAGCACTGAGCACCCAGCACCTTGAGTACTGAGCACCGAGCACCCCGAGCACTGAGCACCCAGCACCCTGAGTACTGAGCACCCAGCACCATGAGCACTGAGCACCCAGCACCCCGAGCACTGAGCACCCAGCACCCCGAGCACTGAGCACCCAGCACCCTGAGTACTGAGCACCCAGCACCCTGAGCACTGAGCACCCAGCACCCTGAGTACTGAGCACCCAGCACCCTGAGTACTGAGCAACCAGCACCCTGAGCACTGAGCACTGAGCACCCAGCACCCTGAGCACTGAGCACCCAGCACCCCGAGCACTGAGCACCCAGCACCCTGAGCACTGAGCACCCAGCACCCTGAGTACTGAGCACCCAGCACCCTGAGTACTGAGCACCCAGCACCCTGAGTACTGAGCACTCAGCACCCTGAGTACTGAGCACCGAGCACCCCGAGCACTGAGCACCCAGCACCTTGAGCACTGAGCACCCTGAGTACTGAGCACCCAGCACCCTGAGCACTGAGCACCGATCACCCTGAGCACTGAGCACCCAGCACCCCGAGCACTGAGCACCCAGCACCCTGAGTACTGAGCACCCAGCACCCCGAGCACTGAGCACACAGCACCCTGAGTACTGAACACCCTGAGTACTGAGCACTGAGCACTGAGCACCCTGAGTACTGAGCACCCTGAGGATTGAGCACCCAGCACCCTGAGCACTGAGCACCCAGCACCCTGAGTACTGACCACTGATCACCCTGAGCACTGAGCACCCGGCACACCGAGCACTGAGCACCCAGCACCCTGAGTACTGAGCACCCAGCACCCTGAGCACTGAGCACCCAGCACCCTGAGTACTGCGCACCCAGCAACCTGAGCACTGAGCACCAAGCACGCTGAGTACTGAGCACTGAGCACAAAGCACCCTGAGTACTGAGCACCCAGAACTCCGAGCACTGAGCACCCAGCTCCCCGAGCACTGAGCACCCAGCACCCCGAGCACTGATCACTGAGCACCCTGAGCACTGAGCACCCAGCACCCCGAGTGCTGAGCACTGAGCTCCCTGAGTACTGAGCACCCAGCACCCCGAGTACTGAGCACTGAGCACCCTGAGAACTGAGCACCCAGCACTCTGAGCACTGAGCACTGAGAACCCTGAGTACTGAGCACCGAGCACCCCGAGTACTGAGCACCCAGCACCCTGAGCACTGAGCACGGAGCACCCCGAGGACTGAGCACCCAGCACCCTGAGCACTGAGCACCCGGCACCTTGAGTACTGAGCACCGAGCACCCCGAGCACTGAGCACCCAGCACCCTGAATACTGAGCACCCAGCAATCTGAGCACTGAGCACCCAGCACCCCGAGCACTGAGCACCCAGCACCCCGAGCACTGAGCACCCAGCACCCTGAGTACTGAGCACCCAACACCCAGAGTACTGAGCACCCAGCACCCTGAGCACTGAGCACCCAGCACCCTGAGTACTGATCACCCAGCACCCTGAGTACTGAGCACCCAGCACCCTGAGCACTGAGCACTGAGCACCAAACACCCTGAGCACTGAGCACCCAGCACCCCGAGCACTGAGCACCCAGCACCCTGAGCACTGAGCACCCAGCACCCTGAGCACTGAGCACCCAGCACCCTGAGCACTGAGAACCAAGCCCCCTGAGTACTGAGCACCCAGAACCATGAGTACTGAGCACCCAGCACCCTGAGTACTGAGCACTCAGCACCCTGAGTACTGAGCACCGAGCACCCCGAGGACTGAGCACCCAGCACCCTGAGCACTGAGCACCCTGAGTACTGAGCACCCAGCACCCTGAGCACTGAGCACCTAGCACCCTGAGTACTGAGCACCGATCACCCTGAGCACTGAGCACCCAGGACCCCGAGCACTGAGCACCCAGCACCCTGAGTACAGAGCACCCAGCACCCCGAGTACTGAGCACCCAGCACCCCGAGCACTGAGCACCCAGCACCCTGAGTACTGAGCACCCTGAGTACTGAGCACCGATCAACCTGAGCACTGAGCACCCAGCACCCTGAGTACTGAGCACCCAGCACCCTGAGCACTGAGCACCCAGCACCCTGAGTACTGAGCACCCAGCACCCTGATTACTGAGCACCCAGCACCCTGAGTACTGAGTACCCAGCACCCTGAGCACTGAGCACCCAGCACCCTGAGTACTGAGCACTGAGCACCCTGAGTACTGAGCACCCAGCACCCTTAGTACTGAGCTCCCAGCACCCTGAGCACTGAGCACCCAGCACCCTGAGTACTGAGCACCCAGCACCCTGAGTACTGAGCACTGAGCACCCCGAGTACTGAGCACCCAGCACCCCGAGCACTGAGCACCCAGCAACCTGAGTACTGAGAACAGATCACCCTGAGTACTGAGCACCCAGCACCCTGAGTACTCAGCCCCCAGCACCCTGAGTACTGAGCACCCAGCACCCCGAGCACTGAGCACCCAGCACCCCGAGAATGAGCACCCAGCACCCTGAGTACTGAGAACCGAGCACCCTGAGTACTGAGCACCCAGCACCCTGAGTACTGAGCCCCCAGAACCCTGAGTACTGAGCACCCAGCACCCCGAGCACTGAGCACCAAGCACCCCGAGAATGAGCACCCAGCACCCTGAGTACTGAGCACCTAGCACCCTGAGTACTGAGCACCCAGCACCCTGAGTACTGAACACCCAGCACCCTGAGCACTGAGCACTGAGCACCCTGAGCACTGAGTACTGAGCACTGAGCACCCTGAGCACTGAGCACCCAGCACCCCAAGTACTGAGTACTGAGCACCCAGCACCCTGAGTACTGAGCACCGAGCTCCCCGAGCACTGAGCACCCTGAGTACTGCGCACCCAGCACCCCGATCACTGAGCACCCCGCACCCTGAGCACTGAGCACCCAGCACCCTGAGCACTGAGCACCCAGCACCCTGAGTACTGAGCACCCAGCACCCCGAGCACTGAGCACCCAGCACCCTGAGTACTGAGACACTGAGCACCCAGGACCCCGAGCAATGAGCACCCAGCACCCTGTGTACTGAGCACTGAGCACCCTGAGTACTAAGCAACCAGGACCCTGAGTACTGAGCACCCAGGACCCTGAGCACTGAGCACCGAGCACCCGAGCACTGAGCACCCAGCACCCTGAGCACTCAGCACCCAGCACCCTGAGCACGGAGCACCCCGAGGACTGAGCACCCAGCACCCTGAGCACTGAGAACCCAGCACCTTGAGTACTGAGCACCGAGCACCTCGAGCACTAAGCACCCAGCACCCTGAGTACTGAGCACCCAGCACCCTGAGCACTGAGCACCCAGCACCCTGAGCACTGAGCACCCAGCACCCCCCAGCACAGAGCACCCAGCACCCTGAGTACTGAGCACCCAGCACCCTGAGTACTGAGCACCCAGCACCCTGAGCACTGAGCACAAAGCACGCTGAGTACTGAGCACTGAGCACCCTGAGTACTGAGCACCAAGGACCCTGAGCACTGAGCACCCAGCACGCTGAGTACTGAGCACTGAGCACCCTGAGTACTGAGCACCGAGCACCCTGAGTACTGAGCACCCAGTACCCTGAGCACTGAGAAGCCAGCACACTCAGCACTGAGCACCCAGCACCCCGATCACTGAGCACCCAGCACCCTGAGCACTGAGCACCCAGCACCCTGAGTACTGAGAACCCAGCACCCCGAGTACTCAGCACCGAGCACCCCGAGCACTGAGCACCCAGCACCCTGAGTACTGAGCACCCAGCACCCTGAGTACTGAGCACTGAGCACCCCGAGTACTGAGCACCCAGCATCCCGAGCACTGAGCACCCAGCACCCTGAGTACTGAGAACAGATCACCCTGAGTACTGAGCACCCAGCACCCTGAGTACTGAGCCCCCAGCACCCTGAGTACTGAGCACCCAGCACCCCGAGCACTGAGCACCCAGCACCCCGAGAATGAGCACCCAGCACCCTGAGTACTGAGAACCGAGCACCCTGAGTACTGAGCACCCTGCACCCTGAGTACTGAGCCCCCAGCACCCTGAGTACTGAGCACCCAGCACCCCGAGCACTGAGCACCCAGCACCCTGAGTACTGAGCACCCATCACACTGAGTACTGAGCACTCAGCACCCTGAGTACTGAGCACCGAGCATCCCGAGCACTGAGCACCCAGCACCCTGAGCACGGAGCACCCCGAGGACTGAGCACCCAGCACCCTGAGCACTGAGCACCCAGCACCTTGAGTACTGAGCACCGAGCACCTCGAGCGCTGAGCACCCAGCACCCTGAGTACTGAGCACGCAGCACCCTGAGCACTGAGCACCCAGCACCCTGAGCACTGAGCACCCAACACCCAGAGTACTGAGCACCCAGCACCCTGAGCACTGAGCACCCAGCACCCTGAGTACTGAGCACCCAGCACCCTGAGTACTGAGCAGTGAGTACTCTGAGCACTGAGTACTGATCACTGAGCACCCTGAGCACTGAGCACACAGCACACCGAGTACTGAACACCCAGCACCCTGAGTACTGAACACCGAGCACCCTGAGCACTGAGCACTGAGCACCCTGAGCACTGAGTACTGAGCACCCAGCACCCTGAGCACTGAGCACCCAGCACACCGAGTACTGAACACCCAGCACCCTGAGTACTGAACACCCAGCACCCTGAGCACTGAGTACTGAGCACTGAGCACCCTGAGCACTGAGCACCCAGCACCCTGAGTACTGAGCACCCAGCACCATGAGTACTGAACACCCAGCACCCTGAGCACTGAGCACTGAGCACCCAGCACCCTGAGCACTGAGCACTGAGCACCCAGCACCACAGCCCTGAGAACCCAGCACCCCCAGCACTGAGCACCCAGCACCCTGAGCACTGAGCACCCAGCACCCTGAGTACTGAGCACCCAGAACCCTGAGTACTGGGCACTCAGCACCCTGAGTACTGAGCACCGAGCACCGCGAGCACTGATCACCCTGAGGACTGAGCACCCAGCACCCTGAGCACTGAGCACCGATCACCCTGAGCACTGAGCACCCAGCACCCCGAGAACTGAGCACACAGCACCCTGAGTACTGAGCACCCAGCACCCCGAGTACTAAGCACCCAGCACCCTGAGTACTGAGCACCCAGCACCCTGAGCACTGAGCACCCAGCACCCTGAGTACTGAGCACCCTGAGTACTGAGCACTGAGCACCGAGCACCCTGAGTACTGAGCACCCTGAGGACTGAGCACCCAGCACCCTGAGCACTGAGCACCCCGCACCCTGAGTACTGAGCATTGATCACCATGAGCACTGAGCACCCAGCACCCCGAGCACTGAGCACCCAGCACCTGAGTACTGAGCACCCAGCACCCCGAGCACTAAGCACCGAGCACCCTGAGTACTGAACACCCAGCACCCTGAGCACTGAGCACTGAGCACCCAGCACCCTGAGCACTGAGCACTGAGCACCCAGCACCCCGAGCACTGAGCACCCAGCACCCTGAGCACCCAGCACCCTGAGCAATGAGCACCCTGTGCACTGAGCACTGAGCACCCAGCACCCTGAGTACTGAGCACCCAACACTCTGAGCACTGAGCACCCAGCACGCTGAGTACTGAGCACTGAGCACACAGCACCCTGAGTACTGAGCACCCAGCACCCCGAACACTGAGCACCCAGCGCCCCGAGCACTGAGCACCCAGCACCCCGAGCACTGAGCACTGAGCACACTGAGCACTGAGCACCCAGCACCCCGAGTACTGAGCACTGAGCACCCTGAGTACTGAGCACCCAGCACCCCGAGTACTGAGCACTGAGCACCCTGAGTACTGAGCACCCAGCACCCAGAGCACTGAAAACCCTGAGTACTGAGCACCGAGCACCCTAAGTACTGAGCACCCAGCACCCTGAGCACTGAGCACGGAGCACCCCGAGGACTGAGCACCCAGCACCCCGAGCACTGAGCACCCAGCACCCTGAGTACTGAGCACCCTGAGTACTGAGCACCGATCAACCTGAGCACTGAGCACCCAGCACCCTGAGTACTGAGCACCCAGCACCCTGAGCACTGAGCACCCAGCACCCTGAGTACTGAGCACCCAGCACCCTGAGTACTGAGCACCCAGCACCCTGAGTACTGAGTACCCAGCACCCTGAGCACTGAGCACCCAGCACCCTGAGTACTGAGCACTGAGCACCCTGAGTACTGAGCACCCAGCACCCTTAGTACTGAGCACCCAGCACCCTGAGCACTGAGCACCCAGCACCCTGAGTACTGAGCACCCAGCACCCTGAGTACTGAGCACTGAGCACCCCGAGTAGTGAGCACCCAGCACCCCGAGCACTGAGCACCCAGCAACCTGAGTACTGAGAACAGATCACCCTGAGTACTGAGCACCCAGCACCCTGAGTACTCAGCCCCCAGCACCCTGAGTACTGAGCACCCAGCACCCCGAGCACTGAGCACCCAGCACCCCGAGAATGAGCACCCAGCACCCTGAGTACTGAGAACCGAGCACCCTGAGTACTGAGCACCCAGCACCCTGAGTACTGAGCCCCCAGAACCCTGAGTACTGAGCACCCAGCACCCCGAGCACTGAGCACCCAGCACCCCGAGAATGAGCACCCAGCACCCTGAGTACTGAGCACCTAGCACCCTGAGTACTGAGCACCCAGCACCCTGAGTACTGAACACCCAGCACCCTGAGCACTGAGCACTGAGCACCCTGAGCACTGAGTACTGAGCACCCAGCACCCCGAGCACTGAGCACCCAGCACCCCGAGAATGAGCACCCAGCACCCGAGTACTGAGCACCCAGCACCCTGAGTACTGAGCACCCAGCACCCTGAGTACTGAGCACCGAGCTCCCCGAGCACTGAGCACCCTGAGTACTGCGCACCCAGCACCCCGATCACTGAGCACCCCGCACCCTGAGCACTGAGCACCCAGCACCCTGAGCACTGAGCACCCAGCACCCTGAGTACTGAGCACCCAGCACCCCGAGCACTGAGCACCCAGCACCCTGAGTACTGAGACACTGAGCACCCAGGACCCCGAGCAATGAGCACCCAGCACCCTGTGTACTGAGCACTGAGCACCCTGAGTACTAAGCAACCAGGACCCTGAGTACTGAGCACCCAGGACCCTGAGCACTGAGCACCGAGCACCCGAGCACTGAGCACCCAGCACCCTGAGCACTCAGCACCCAGCACCCTGAGCACGGAGCAACCCGAGGACTGAGCACCCAGCACCCTGAGCACTGAGAACCCAGCACCTTGAGTACTGAGCACCGAGCACCTCGAGCACTAAGCACCCAGCACCCTGAGTACTGAGCACCCAGCACCCTGAGCACTGAGCACCCAGCACCCTGAGCACTGAGCACCCAGCACCCCCCAGCACAGAGCACCCAGCACCCTGAGTACTGAGCACCCAGCACCCTGAGTACTGAGCACCCAGCACCCTGAGCACTGAGCACAAAGCACGCTGAGTACTGAGCACTGAGCACCCTGAGTACTGAGCACCGAGGACCCTGAGCACTGAGCACCCAGCACGCTGAGTACTGAGCACTGAGCACCCTGAGTACTGAGCACCGAGCACCCTGAGTACTGAGCACCCAGTATCCTGAGCACTGAGAAGCCAGCACACTCAGCACTGAGCACCCAGCACCCCGATCACTGAGCACCCAGCACCCTGAGCACTGAGCACCCAGCACCCTGAGTACTGAGAACCCAGCACCCCGAGTACTCAGCACCGAGCACCCCGAGCACTGAGCACCCAGCACCCTGAGTACTGAGCACCCAGCACCCTGAGTACTGAGCACTGAGCACCCCGAGTACTGAGCACCCAGCATCCCGAGCACTGAGCACCCAGCACCCTCAGTACTGAGAACAGATCACCCTGAGTACTGAGCACCCAGCACCCTGAGTACTGAGCCCCCAGCACCCTGAGTACTGAGCACCCAGCACCCCGAGCACTGAGCACCCAGCACCCCGAGAATGAGCACCCAGCACCCTGAGTACTGAGAACCGAGCACCCTGAGTACTGAGCACCCTGCACCCTGAGTACTGAGCCCCCAGCACCCTGAGTACTGAGCACCCAGCACCCCGAGCACTGAGCACCCAGCACCCTGAGTACTGAGCACCCATCACCCTGAGTACTGAGCACTCAGCAACCTGAGTACTGAGCACCGAGCATCCCGAGCACTGAGCACCCAGCACCCTGAGCACGGAGCACCCCGAGGACTGAGCACCCAGCACCCTGAGCACTGAGCACCCAGCACCTTGAGTACTGAGCACCGAGCACCTCGAGCGCTGAGCACCCAGCACCCTGAGTACTGAGCACGCAGCACCCTGAGCACTGAGCACCCAGCACCCTGAGCACTGAGCACCCAACACCCAGAGTACTGAGCACCCAGCACCCTGAGCACTGAGCACCCAGCACCCTGAGTACTGAGCACCCAGCACCCTGAGTACTGAGCAGTGAGTACCCTGAGCACTGAGTACTGATCACTGAGCACCCTGAGCACTGAGCACACAGCACACCGAGTACTGAACACCCAGCACCCTGAGTACTGAACACCGAGCACCCTGAGCACTGAGCACTGAGCACCCTGAGCACTGAGTACTGAGCACCCAGCACCCTGAGCACTGAGCACCCAGCACACCGAGTACTGAACACCCAGCACCCTGAGTACTGAACACCCAGCACCCTGAGCACTGAGTACTGAGCACTGAGCACCCTGAGCACTGAGCACCCAGCACCCTGAGTACTGAGCACCCAGCACCATGAGTACTGAACACCCAGCACCCTGAGCACTGAGCACTGAGCACCCAGCACCCTGAGCACTGAGCACTGAGCACCCAGCACCACAGCCCTGAGAACCCAGCACCCCCAGCACTGAGCACCCAGCACCCTGAGCACTGAGCACCCAGCACCCTGAGTACTGAGCACCCAGAACCCTGAGTACTGGGCACTCAGCACCCTGAGTACTGAGCACCGAGCACCGCGAGCACTGATCACCCTGAGGACTGAGCACCCAGCACCCTGAGCACTGAGCACCGATCACCCTGAGCACTGAGCACCCAGCACCCCGAGAACTGAGCACACAGCACCCTGAGTACTGAGCACCCAGCACCCCGAGTACTAAGCACCCAGCACCCTGAGTACTGAGCACCCAGCACCCTGAGCACTGAGCACCCAGCACCCTGAGTACTGAGCACCCTGAGTACTGAGCACTGAGCACCGAGCACCCTGAGTACTGAGCACCCTGAGGACTGAGCACCCAGCACCCTGAGCACTGAGCACCCCGCACCCTGAGTACTGAGCATTGATCACCATGAGCACTGAGCACCCAGCACCCCGAGCACTGAGCACCCAGCACCTGAGTACTGAGCACCCAGCACCCCGAGCACTAAGCACCGAGCACCCTGAGTACTGAACACCCAGCACCCTGAGCACTGAGCACTGAGCACCCAGCACCCTGAGCACTGAGCACTGAGCACCCAGCACCCCGAGCACTGAGCACCCAGCACCCTGAGCACCCAGCACCCTGAGCAATGAGCACCCTGTGCACTGAGCACTGAGCACCCAGCACCCTGAGTACTGAGCACCCAACACTCTGAGCACTGAGCACCCAGCACGCTGAGTACTGAGCACTGAGCACACAGCACCCTGAGTACTGAGCACCCAGCACCCCGAACACTGAGCACCCAGCGCCCCGAGCACTGAGCACCCAGCACCCCGAGCACTGAGCACTGAGCACACTGAGCACTGAGCACCCAGCACCCCGAGTACTGAGCACTGAGCACCCTGAGTACTGAGCACCCAGCACCCCGAGTACTGAGCACTGAGCACCCTGAGTACTGAGCACCCAGCACCCAGAGCACTGAAAACCCTGAGTACTGAGCACCGAGCACCCTAAGTACTGAGCACCCAGCACCCTGAGCACTGAGCACGGAGCACCCCGAGGACTGAGCACCCAGCACCCCGAGCACTGAGCACCCAGCACCCTGAGTACTGAGCACCCTGAGTACTGAGCACCGATCAACCTGAGCACTGAGCACCCAGCACCCTGAGTACTGAGCACCCAGCACCCTGAGCACTGAGCACCCAGCACCCTGAGTACTGAGCACCCAGCACCCTGAGTACTGAGCACCCAGCACCCTGAGTACTGAGTACCCAGCACCCTGAGCACTGAGCACCCAGCACCCTGAGTACTGAGCACTGAGCACCCTGAGTACTGAGCACCCAGCACCCTTAGTACTGAGCACCCAGCACCCTGAGCACTGAGCACCCAGCACCCTGAGTACTGAGCACCCAGCACCCTGAGTACTGAGCACTGAGCACCCCGAGTAGTGAGCACCCAGCACCCCGAGCACTGAGCACCCAGCAACCTGAGTACTGAGAACAGATCACCCTGAGTACTGAGCACCCAGCACCCTGAGTACTCAGCCCCCAGCACCCTGAGTACTGAGCACCCAGCACCCCGAGCACTGAGCACCCAGCACCCCGAGAATGAGCACCCAGCACCCTGAGTACTGAGAACCGAGCACCCTGAGTACTGAGCACCCAGCACCCTGAGTACTGAGCCCCCAGAACCCTGAGTACTGAGCACCCAGCACCCCGAGCACTGAGCACCCAGCACCCCGAGAATGAGCACCCAGCACCCTGAGTACTGAGCACCTAGCACCCTGAGTACTGAGCACCCAGCACCCTGAGTACTGAACACACAGCACCCTGAGCACTGAGCACTGAGCACCCTGAGCACTGAGTACTGAGCACTGAGCACCCTGAGCACTGAGCACCCAGCACCCCAAGTACTGAGTACTGAGCACCCAGCACCCTGAGTACTGAGCACCGAGCTCCCCGAGCACTGAGCACCCTGAGTACTGAGCACCCAGCACCCCGATCACTGAGCACCCCGCACCCTGAGCACTGAGAACCCAGCACCCTGAGCACTGAGCACCCAGCACCCTGAGTACTGAGCACCCAGCACCCCGAGCACTGAGCACCCAGCACCCTGAGTACTGAGCACTGAGCAACCAGCACCCCGAGCACTGAGCACCCAGCACCCTGTGTACTGAGCACTGAGCACCCTGAGTACTAAGCAACCAGGACCCTGAGTACTGAGCACCCAGGACCCTGAGCACTGAGCACCGAGCACCCGAGCACTGAGCACCCAGCACCCTGAGCACTCAGCACCCAGCACCCTGAGCACGGAGCACCCCGAGGACTGAGCACCCAGCACCCTGAGCACTGAGAACCCAGCACCTTGAGTACTGAGCACCGAGCACCTCGAGCACTAAGCACCCAGCACCCTGAGTACTGAGCACCCAGCACCCTGAGCACTGAGCACCCAGCACCCTGAGCACTGTGCACCCAGCACCCCCCAGCACAGAGCACCCAGCACCCTGAGTACTGAGCACCCAGCACCCTGAGTACTGAGCACCCAGCACCCTGAGCACTGAGCACAAAGCACGCTGAGTACTGAGCACTGAGCACCCTGAGTACTGAGCACCGAGGACCCTGAGCACTGAGCACCCAGCACGCTGAGTACTGAGCACTGAGCACCCTGGTTACTGAGCACCGAGCACCCTGAGTACTGAGCACCCAGTACCCTGAGCACTGAGCAGCCAGCACACTCAGCACTGAGCACCCAGCACCCCGATCACTGAGCACCCAGCACCCTGAGCACTGAGCACCCAGCACCCTGAGTACTGAGAACCCAGCACCCCGAGTACTCAGCACCGAGCACCCCGAGCACTGAGCACCCAGCACCCTGAGTACTGAGCACCCAGC